>NW_023418170.1:437-850 GCF_002922805.2 Oryzias melastigma | reverse complement strand
GTTTATTTTAAGGACTGCAAACTAACATCTGTCTAATTGGGTGATTTTTTTTATTTTAAATTTAATTCAGTTTTTTCTATTTACTCAGACAGCTTTTACTGAAGCAGATAAAGATAATTTCATGCAAAACTTCATTTCTAAGTACTTTGTCTGAAAAGGAAAATGATAGTTTTCCAATGTCTATAAAACTTTCGTTTTTTCAGTGATAACAGAGAACCAGTACTTTATTTATTTTTTATACAAAAGTATTCAAAGAAAAATGAAACTTCTTAATCTTAAAGTTGCGTTAATTCAAGATATTGATTGATATGTTAGCATTTGGTCGTGGACTGCAGTTCTGCTTCATCTGGACTATGGACTTAATCATCAGTCGTCCCTCAGCTCTATATGAATGAACTCTACTCATATATGCA
>NW_023418170.1:0-349 GCF_002922805.2 Oryzias melastigma | reverse complement strand
GTAATATTTTCTTCAAATTATATCGAGGTTTTGATATAAAACTGTTTTTTTAAGTACTGCAAACTAACATCTGTCTAATTGGGGGATTTTTTTTTGTTTAATTCAGTTTTTTCTATTTACTCAGACAGCTTTTACTGAAGCAGATAAAGATAATTTCGTACAAAACATCATTTCTAAGTACTTTTTCTGAAAAGGAAAATGATAGTTTTTCAATGTCTATAAAACTTTAAATTTATTCAGTAATAACATGAGAACCAGTAATTTAATTTCTTTTTTACAGAAGTATGTAAAGAAATCTTAATCTTAAAGTTGTGTTAATTCAGGATATTGATCGACATGTTAGCATTTT
>NW_023418169.1:2761-8016 GCF_002922805.2 Oryzias melastigma | reverse complement strand
GCACAAAATAAGAACATTTGTTTATTATGACTGTGTTTAAGCTACATCAAAAGTATTGTGTTTTTCCCCTTTAATTATAAGTATGATTTCATATCCAGGCCTCCATATGCTATTTCCATTAATAATTGTTGTGTGGTTGTGTTGTCAGCACATGCAACTTTGTAAAGAATAAAACATTTTAAGAGAAAAATTCATCCATTCAGGTACATCATGTGTTTTGTGGTGTTCTCTTTTTTCTCGTTTGACGTAAATTGTCAACTCAGATGTATCCAATTTCTTTTTCACATGGAAAAAATGTCCTGTTTGTTTTTTGTTTGTTTGTTTTTTTTAATCAATTATAAAAAATAATCCATCTTCATAATTTTATTTGATAAATCTCCTGTTATTATTAACAAAAATATTAAATCCATAAAACAAAAGTAGTAATACATCTAAAAATTTATTTTAATTATTAGTCCAAATCAGACATTATTTACACCCTATTTCATCCAGTATTTAAAAAAAACTGTTATCTTTTTCAGACGTATTTTCCTTTTTTCATCTTAAAAAAACAATATACTGTTTATTTTTCAATTTTTATTTATTTACATTATTTTTATGTAATTTCTGTTTTAAAGAAAGATATAAAAACGTTTTATTTTGTTTATTTACTTTTTTCTTGAATAATCGATGCACTGTTTATTGCTCTATATATGTTCCATAATGTATGTAATTTTTATGTTTTAAATAAAGATTTGGAAAAAAAAACTTTTTTTCATAATATGGTTATGTCCACATGAGTCCACTAGAGGGCAGTGTTACACCGCCAACATGTGTAACTACAAGTTGGTGCTTCTTTAGTTGCGTTTAAACCCTCAAAACATAACGCACCTGTGCTATTAGTAAAGTCCAAACTGAAAGTCTTAAAAACAATAAAATATAAATATTTTAAATTATTTTTTGTTGTGTGTTTCCGCATAAAAGAGGAGCGGGGCTGTTAGGTAGACCAACCCCTTATTACGTTTTAAGGAAGTTGCTCAACGTCGGAAAACACATTTTGCCGAGTCGAAAGTGAAGTATCCATTTCTGTTTCGCAGCGAATTTTATTGAACATAATCACACGTTGCTGACCATGTAATTTAGATGATTTATTTTAAACAATCAAACTTTAGTTTGTGAAGAAGTGCGGTAGGATGAACCGCTCGGTGACTTCCGCTACGTATGTTCGCAACATCAGCTACAGTTTGCGCCGCCAGCTGTCCGACTTTCTGGACCCTCACGAGACGTGGAAAGACCTGATTGTGGCCATACGGAAGCCGAGCGGGGAGCCCAGGTACACTCAGCATCATGTCAGGTGAGAAAGCGGCTCGACATCCGGGTCTGGGGTGATATTGAAGCATATTTAAAGCTGCTATTGTTGTTGTTCTTCAGGAGATTTGAAGGTCTCATGGCTCAGGGTAAAAGCGTCACAGTGGAGCTGCTCAATGACTGGGGGACCACCAACAGCACAGTGGGGGAACTGGTGGACATCCTGAGGAGTCTGAACCTACTGGCTGCTGCCAATCTGCTCTTACCTGGTATGATCAGTAATTCGCCGTTTTATTTGGGCTATAACGATGACAAACCATAAATGTATTGACTTTTGTTTGTCAAAGAATCCATATCCACAGAAACACAGCAGGAGGTATCCTCAGCCAGACCGGAAGTAGCTCCTCCAACCTTACTGCTGGGTGAAGAAGAGGCCCAGCATCCACCTTCAGCCTCCTCTCTGCAGACACGAATGCTGGAGGAGGATGGAGGAGGAGACACAGGTGGCTGCATCATTTTCTCTAAAAAGATCTCATTTAAGGTGCTGAAGACAGGCTTAGATGGAGGAAGCTGATTCGCTGTGGCGACCCCTGAAGGGAAAAGCCGAAAGGAAAAGAAGAAGACCTTCCCGGTGGTCTTTTAATTATGATTATGCCGTTTTAAACTTAAAGTCTGTGTCGTTTTTTTTTTTACATATTTTCTGCAGAGCGGCAGTAGTTCATCAGAAATTTGCCTCTGGTTTGTGACTGTTGGGGGTAGAATTAACCCCTCTGCTGATATTAGCGGTGTGGGGGGGAAAAATTGATTTAGTGATATATCGCGATACTTAATTTGGCAATACTTGTATCAATTTAAAATGCAGATGTGACAATATTGAATTAATTATTTATGGGCGTCCTTTAGCATCTTTTAAAACTTTTTTCCCTTATACTTAAAAATATGTCATTGTGGAAATCAGAGGATGTTGATTGTTCCTTTGAAGAAGAAGAAGTATTTCTTAATTTAGCATGAATTTGCTTGTGTAAAAGCAACTTTTATGAGATACACTAATAGTGCTTGTGATCATTTGATAAAATTAATTTTACAATTTATTACAATGAATTAATATTCAGGTATCGTCTTGGGATATATTGTGATACATATCGTATGTATCACGATAAGTACCTGCCAATACACATCCCTACCTGATATCCCATCATACCTAAAGACGACATGCTGTCCCACCAGTTTACAGCCCTTCACAACTCCAAGCTACAAAAATGGCGAGCAATATCAGAGCTACGTCAGCTAAGACGAGGAAAACAAAGACGTTGATCAGAATGGAGTGGAGCAGGGAGATTCTGGCCTGCACGTTTTAATTTCTGCTTCACAGCTGAGAGCTTTTTTAAATGACAGGCTTTTATCTGCTCCTGATCCATCATGATTTAAATAAAGAAATAGTCAGAAATACAATTTAATCTTAATTTTCTTTATATACGTCCTCCATCATGATAAAATTGCCTCAAGAACATGTTAAAAGCACAACTTTCATATGTTGTTGTGATTAGTTATTAATTATATTAACATATTTGAGCTCAACTAACACAAAATATATTTTTAAAACTGCCTTACTGACAGGTTCTTTATCTAACCATATTTCTATATTCTAATCATAAAGACACATACTGTTGAAAATTGTGTTTTTAACATGTAGTTGTTGCATTTTTATGATAATGATGAAGAAGATTTATAAAGAAAATTATGATTAAAACAGATTTTCTTTTTCAAATTGTTGTAAATCAAAAGCAGATGATAAAATACTGTTTAAAAATACAATATTTGTAACATAGAACATTGAATGATACACATCGGTCAGCTATGGTTGATGGGAAGTGGGGTGGTGTCACTCCTTGCAAATGGCCACGCCCACAACTCAATTGCTAATGAACTACTGCTGCTCTGCAAAAACTATTTCCTAGAAAATGCAACAAGATTTTTGATTTTGTCCAAAAATGCCATAAACACAACTAAAAGACCACTAAGAACGCTTTTACAGTAGATCAACAATAGATTTCAATACTGTAAATCCTTATACTTAAAATGTTTTGTCATTAATGATAGTCAGTCGTTAAATTAAAATGTTTTAGGTCTTGAAAAATGAGACTTTGTTAAAAAAGCGGTTTCAATAATTATATTATTTGTTCTCTATAATAACTATCTCTATATGTTTAAAGAGTTTGACTAAATCTGTATTTGTATGTTTGGTCAGTAGATGGCAGCACTGTTCTCACCCCTCACATTCTTTATAGGTTTCCCCAGATTCCTGTACAGCGAGCTCATGAGGATCACCAGGAACTTCGATGACCGCTCCATTTCAGACGGGGGCAGTCGTATCGGCGAGGGAGGCTTTGGGACCGTCTACAAAGGTCTTCTAGACAGCAGACCCGTCGCAGTCAAAAAACTCAGTCCAGTACGTGGGATTGTTTAAGCACGTTCTTTAAAATGTAGTGGATCCCGTCTGTGAAGCTGTAAAATCTGATCTTGTTTAGATGGAAGACATGCCGCTGGAAAGCTTACAACTTCAGTTTAACCAGGAGATTCAAACTCTGAAATTGTAAGTTTGATTAACTGTTAGATGCCAGAAGGTGAAAAGCTGTTAACACTATTCGGTTCTTCAGGCTAAAACACCAAAACCTGGTTGACATGGTTGGGTTCTCCTCTGATGAGCAGCATCTGTGTATAGTCTACGCCTTAATGGCAAATGGATCTTTGCTGGATCGACTTGCTTGCTTGGTGAGCATCATGCACCACTTTAGACACTCTTAGAAATGCAGAAAGGGAGCTTTCTGTTGTCAGAATCAATTGTTTGATTGTTAATGCAGGATGGAAGCCCTCCTCTGTCCTGGAAACAGAGATGCTCAGTAGCAGAAGGTGCAGCTAGAGGACTGGAGTACCTTCACTCCAACCATCACGTCCACAGAGATGTCAAAAGGTCAGGACCTCAGTTAATACCTCCTAAAAATGTCATTTCAGTGAAACAGTTTAGATTTAGATCAAAAGCAATCCAAAAACATCAATAAGTTCAATTACACTCACAAATAAGTCATATGGGCAAAATACAGAAATACATGAACAAAAATTACAGTACTAGTAGTGTACATGATTAACGTATTTCCCTATTAACCTATAATTAATATTTATATTGTATTCATATTTGATATACTGAAAATGTAATTTTTTTTTAAGCGGAAGGCTTAAATAAGCTAACTTTCTGCCTGTTCTCTTTGAAACATCAGATTTTTTTCTGTTGCTATTATTATTATCCGCTATATGTGCAATTTCACATGTACTTTACTATTAACATGTTTGAAACAAATTTCAATAAAAAAATAAAAATTGTTTATCTTGGACAAAATAGTCTTTTATCATTCTTAGGTATCTTAGCTTATTTTAGCTCAATTTATCTGACCCTTGTTTATTTTTGGCTATTTTATATTATTTATCTTAGCTTAGCTTGTTTTTATTGTTTTATATGTTATCAAGCTATCTTAAATTAATTTAGCTTACCTTAATTTGTTTTTTGTGTGTGTTTTGTTTCACATATTTTAGCATAACTCAGCTTTAGCAAACAGGCTAGCTTTGCTAATTAGCTTAGTGTTACCTCTACTCAAAAGTAAGATAAACTATTTTCATTTTACAAACTGTTGTGAATTTTACACTTTAACGGTTGTGAACCTGTAAACTTTGAGCTGCAATATTTCAGTGGCTATATTTTCATGAAACCCCTGACAGTCATGTCTTTTTTTTTCTCTGTTAGTGCAAACATCCTGTTAGATGAAAACTATGTGGCTAAAATCTCAGACTTTGGGCTTACAAGAGCATCGGCCAATCGCACATCGGCAACCATGATGACAGAGAGGATTGTGGGTACTCGGGCTTACATGGCGCCTGAGGCGCTAAGAGGAGAGGTCACCCCAAAATCAGATGTG
>NW_023418169.1:0-1375 GCF_002922805.2 Oryzias melastigma | reverse complement strand
GAAAAAGCTTACAGCTAGCATATAGCTAAAATATTAGCTAAACTCAAAAATAGCCTAAAAAAAGCCTAAATTAACCAAATAGCTAGCATATAGCTGAATTTAAAAGGACATAATCCATATGTCACTACCAAATTAAAGTTCCTGATTGGTCAAAGTTGAACTGGTTTAGCTTTAAACGTGTGTTCAATGACCAAGCGTTTTGCACAAAGAGACAAAAATTGACTACCGCATGAACACCAGAGTTTTGTACGCTGAATCCTGAAATGCATATTTACTTACTTTTCATTTCAAGCGGTCGCTTGAGTGCACGTTACTAAGGCCAGTGTGAACAAAGCTTAATAAATAAGGGAAATTAGACGATCAGAGTGTAGTTTGTGTGGGCGTCCTACGGGCACTTTGTATTGCGGTCAGTAAAAAAAAACAGTTTGATCACCTTACTGACAACTAAAATGTAGCGTAAAGGCACTGTACGACAGCATCCCTCGTACACCACGACTGTCTATAACTTGCGTAATCCTTAAAAAATACTTCCTGATACACTTACCACACGCACGACAATTGCAAGTTCCTTTTTCTTGACGCCAAACTGCAAAACACACCTGCACTCTCTTTAAGACGCAGCCGCTCCTCTCTATAGCTCTCTACAGGCGGGACAACCAAAAGATAAACAGTAGCAACACTCCATACGGATGCATATGACTAAGGCTTCAGCAGCTTTGGGCCATAGAGATAGCAAAAGTAACTCTAAAATTGAGTTTCTCAAGTGTTTATCTTAAAACAAAAAACTCTTCCAAGTACTTGAAGATTTCAGACTCTGATCCAACAATAGAAAATATGATTACTTGTGATTTGGAGAAAAAAATGAACTGTTGATATATGATTTGTCTGTCTCCACAGGTCCTATCAGAGATTCACAGTGTTGTTAAGACTATTTTATTGGATTCTCCATGAAGCAGCACACATACTGGAGAACCGCCCCCTCAAAGATGTCTGGACCATTTCTATGCATTTATTAATGTTATTGCTTGTTGAATGTTTTGCATCAAAATCTCAAAAGTACATTTTCATAGATTTAATTTACTTTATCAATACTGGTTTGTGGAGTTTTGTATCAGATTTTCAAACCCAGTCTGTGTTTTATAATATGAAATAAAACAAAATGCACAATTTAAATATTTTATTTATTTTTTTTAAAGAAATTTGTAAGAAACCAAGTAAGACTGATACATGATTCATCTATTAGGGATTTTTCACTTTACACATGAGGTGAGTTAAGGTTTGCCTAATATTAATCAGCAGACCAGTGGAAGGAGCACTAGATTTGTTTAAATCAAATATTTAGTAGTATTCCCTTTTCCTATCCGTAGCTTGGCAT
>NW_023418168.1:0-8876 GCF_002922805.2 Oryzias melastigma | reverse complement strand
TGAACTGAAGACACCTGTTTGAGCTGATCACCTGTATAAAGTCACCTGTCCACAAAATCAGTCAGACTCTCCAACATGGAAGGACTAAAGAAGATTTAAGGGAGAAGACCTGAACAAGACTGGAATGGACTATTGGCATAAGTTGGGGGTTGAAGGTCACAACTGTTGGTGCAAGAATATGACCATCGATCCACCTGAAAGTCTTGGGCTCCAAACTAAATCTGACCTGGTGGCGTTTCCATGATCATAACATGGAAATCAGCCTAAAACAGTTCAGCAGGATAGTTGCGATAGTTGGATAGTTACAGAC
Source organism: Oryzias melastigma (assembly GCF_002922805.2). Taxonomy (NCBI): domain Eukaryota; kingdom Metazoa; phylum Chordata; class Actinopteri; order Beloniformes; family Adrianichthyidae; genus Oryzias; species Oryzias melastigma. Next base: position 8,566 of record NW_023418168.1, on the reverse strand, counting down.
ACAAGAAAACCATTGGGAGACTTTATAGATTTATGATTTAGCATCTTGCAGTGCTAGCAAAGTAGCCCTGCTTATCCTGCGGTCACAAATACAACCGAGCGATAGGGAGGCATCTGCAGAATCTGGAAGATCTCATGCCTGATTTTGAGTTAAATCGTTGCCGTGTTCAAGAACGGTCCAGTTTTTGTTTACCCTGGACTACCAGGTGGCTGGTGGCCACCATCCAGAGACATTTACACATCAGTCAGAGCTGCTTCCGGCTGGCAATCAAGCTGTGGCCGTCCAGTTGTCACCCAATTTTGTAATGGTGTTTCCCCGGCTGTCAGTGGTCCTTGAACCTCAAAATGTGAGCAGATGGCCACCAACCAATGTCAACTTTTAGTGAAAAATCATCCGGTCACCTTAAAATTTTACCCTTTTCTTAAAATCTCCACAGATCCCACATAGTGTGCAAAAATACAACTGCTGCGTCCTGATTAGAAATGCAGAATTTGCTGAAAATGTTACATTTTGGTGGCCGTGCGGCAGCATTTTGGAATATGTGACCATAGCATTAAGAAAGCACACGTGCAGACCCGCCTGTTTTAGGCTTTTGTGTTCAAACCTTTTGGGTTCACAGATCACTGTGCAAGTTGGTCTTTGTAAAGAATTCTATGAACGTGGACCCCGAAAACAGACTTAAAAACTTGTGTGAACCCAGGAGTTTTGAACGGGGAAGACCAAAACACACATATATGCAAATTTCATTGACTTTTTATTGGAAGTAATCGCTTGAACGCACGTTTCTGATCACAGTATAGACGCAGCATACACAAGTCTTTCCCGAAAGAGGGTTCAGATACAATAATTATATAAATATAGGTTTTTTAGAGTGGATTTCTTGATTTGTGACATTTAAACTCTCACAATCACCGAAACTTTCTCAAACACCTCCCACACATATTTCAGACTTGTCTCAAACATATTTCAAACTTGTCTCAAAATTGTCTCAAACAAATTTTAAACTAATCTTGAACACATTTTAAAGATGTTCAAACACATTTGAAACTCATCTCAAACACATTTCAAACTTGTCTCAAACACATTTCAAACTTGTCTCAAACATATTTCAAACTTGTCTCAAACACATTTCAAACTTGTCTCAAACTCGTCTCAAACAAATTTTAAACGTTTGAAACATATTTCAAACTCGTCTCAAACATATTTCAAACTTGTCTCAAACTCGTCTCAAAGACAGTTCTCAAACATATTTCAAACTCGTCTCAAACATATTTCAAACTCGTCTCAAACACGTTCAGTGTGAACATAGCATATATAAGGTTTTCTCCAAGAGGGTTCAGATACTTTTGTCCCTTAATGAAATGCAAATAAATGTAAATACATTTTTAAAAGTTGCTTTCTTGATTTTCTTTGTGATTCTCTGTCTCATCTACTATTAGGATGACAGACTGCCAGTTTCACTGAGAAAACCCACAAACTCAGGATGAAATATTTCCTTTGTATGTTCGTCACGTTTGAATTGATTGTGTCTTTGTCTTCCAGCCGTGTGGTGCCGTACGGATTCGGCCCGGTGCGTCTCCGAAGGGAGCTTCGCCGCTGCCTGTGCACAGACGCTCAGGACACGGAGTGCTGGACCTTCTGCTCATCTCAGAGGTGGGGCCGCACGGTCACGGGAACACCTGAGAGAACCGACGGATCACTGACGCTCCTGTGGTTTCCTTCTCCTCAGAGACGGAGGAGCTGACATCAAGAAGAAGAGCGACAAACTCAAAGGATACAGAGCTGCATTCTGGGAAAAAAGGAGCAGACATGCCCTCAAAGCCCAGACCTGAGGAAGAGGAGCATCCGACATGGGGAATGGATGCATCCGAAACTCCAGATATTGGACCTGTGGTTTGGTCATGCACAGCTTATGTAAATGTGATGATGACATGAAGTGCTAGAAGCTTTTTTAACTCACAGCAGATGTTTTATTCTTAGTTCCTCCAAGAGTTGGATCTTGTTGATTTGTGACTTTGAGGGACACCACACCAAGCTCATAAAGGCCGCTGCAGCCCCCAAAACCTCACGGTGGTTTGGACTTTATGTTTTGAAGTAAAATCCAGGCCACCCTCAGGATCTGCTCTGGGTCTTTTATGATGCTGGTGGGAAGGAGCAGACCTCAATGGCTTCCAGCATCAATACGGGGCAGCATAAGGGACAAACTTCAAACTGACAACAACCTGGTGGAGGTTCATGTTAAAACTAACGGATTCCCCCATCGACCCGTTAACTTTAGCGTATTATAGCTGACAGATTTAATTAAAACAAAAAACTTCAAAGCAGTTTTAAGTCAAACGTTTATGACAAAAATGTCATTTTACAAGGCTAAAGTTGTTTCATTGGAAAACGATGTGTCTGTTGGTCAACATAATATATTTTAACCTCCATAAACACGTGAAATGTTTTTGTAAAATAAGTTTTACTCTTGACATGTTACCCTTTTATATAAAACTAAAGACATTAAACAAAAGGTTTAACTTAAAAAAATATGTCCCTTAAAAAGCTTTTTTAAGCTATAAAATGTATATTTTCCCTTTGAACTTGTATCTCTTCAGGACCCTAAATGACTAAAAGATAAGGTTTTTATTCAGAGATCTTTGCATAAATTGAATGAAGACTAAAAAGACTGTAGGGTAAATTTTATTGGAGTAAAATGAAACTTTAAAATTTTACACGAATTCAAAACTAAATTGAGAAAAAAAGATATTTATTAAATATCATTAAATTAAATTGTATTATTTTCCCAGGTGAGGCACTTTTTGGCTTCTCAGATCTCCTACCTTTGAAAAACCGAATGTTTCTTTCATGACCAAAAAAAAAAGACTTGATGTCCACTCACCAAAACGGTTGACTGTGACTACTGCCAATTTCCCAAAATGTTCACAGTCCATGAACATTTCCTCTCATGAGTCACAGACATTTCCTTTGGTTTAGTAGGATTTTAGAACATGTTCAAAACAATAACAGACACATGCTCTGCTTAAACAGCCACAGAGTCTCAAAATTGTCTCAAGCATATCTCAAAAACATTTAAAATGCATTTAAAACAAGTCAAACACATTTTAAACTCGTCTCAAACAAGTCCCAAACACATCTCAAACATATTTGAAACACATTTTAAACTCATTTCAAACACATCTCAAACACATCTTAAAGCCGTTTCAAACACATCTCAAACACGTCTCGAACACATCTCAAACACGTTTTAAACATGTCTCAAATACTTCTCAAACATATTTTGAAAACGTCTAAAATGTGTTTTTAACTAATTTCAAATACATGTCAAACACATTTCGAACACGTCTCAAATATGTCTCAAATATGTCTCAAACACATCTTAAACATGTCTCAAACACTTCTCAAACATATATCAAAAACATCTCAAACATATTTTAAATTAATTTCAAACATTTTTTAACTCATTTCAAACACATCTCAAACATGTCTCAAACGTGTCTCAGACATGGCAGCAGACTTGACCCAATAGTTTAGAAAATAAAGTGTTAATATTTTAACCAAACAAAAAGCCGATTTAAAGTTGTTGTTTTTTGTCTGCTTTAGTCTTATATTGAGGCTGACTTTGAAATAAGCTGTAAATAAAAATTAAAGTTCAAATGGAAAACTTGTCCAACCGACTGTACGATGATGACATTTGAGTTGTGAGGTTTTCCTGTCATTTACCAGAGTTTGGTGGTGTGAATGTAAACAGGATCTTTCTGTCTGTGAAGAGAACACGTCTCTCTGCAGGATCTCTCTCTGTATTTGCTTTAGGATGCATGTGACGACACACAGTAACCACATTGCTGTCTGTATTTAAACCTGTTTGCACCTTCATTTCCTTCTCCAACGTGCACCTCTGACCAAAAGATGCACACTGATGTGGAACTGTAAAAATAAAGTATTTATTTTATTCCTCTACTGCACATATAAAGTGTAACCTAAAGTGATATTTAAATAGATGAAGCTTGACTACTTTTGTTGTCTCTTTATTTCTGTGTGTTAAATTGTGCAGAGATAACCAGTCAGTGGAAGAAAAAGTTTTATTCTGACAAATACTTATCATTTAATCATGATTGAGTTGACTGCAGTTACAAAGTTAACCACTAGGGGGCAATAATACCTACAAATAGTGAAATATTTGAGTTTTTCTTCAGTTAGAACTTTGAAAAAATATATTTTTCTGTTTCTGTGTAAAAACCAAGCAGGTATTTTTTACAAATGTTGTGTTTTTGGCGACTATTGTTAAGCTAAAAGCAAATATTCTTTTTCTGATTTGTTCCCTCAAAGAAAACTCTGTTGCTGATGAAAATTAGTTGCTTCTGTTGCATCGGAGAGACCCTGAAAACACTGTCCACCTTCTCAGTGACGGCGCAGAGAATATCTGTGTTTTCTTTCACCTCTGACCTCTGACCTGCAGTCAGCAGAGAAAGACGCCTCATTTTCAGGTTTTATCAAACTTACAAAACAAATATTTATAGATTTATCACGTCTTCACCTTTTCTGAGGTCACCAAGTCAACGCGCTGCATAAACTGTGATGGACGTATTCATGTGGTTTCACAAAGGTCGCGTTCGACCAATTCACTATTGTTTCAGCTGAAATTTGGTTCACTTGAAGGCTACTGCACATACAACACAAACAATCACATCTATCGGCGTTTTCAACAGATACTTGACACTCAAACCTCTCCATAAAACAGCTAAATCTCTCCTGCAGATGTTAAAAAAAAGCCTCTTTATTAGCGGTCTTTAAATCCATCATTCCAGCGGAGTCGTGCTCATTCATCACATTATGTAAGCATGACCAGAGGTGTCGATCGGGTTTTAGTGGTGGGATTTATCACATGTTGGGCTCCAGCTGAGGGTTCAGCAGACCGCGGAACGCCTGAGCGGCGGAGCTGGGAGGGAAACGTCCGTCTGTCTTCATCATCTGCGGGATTAAACATGACTCCATCATCACGCTGGAGCCTCAGGTTCAGATGAGGTGTTGATGGAGGTGCTCACAGGTTGCTGGGATCTGGCTCCTGGGTGGTGTCGCCACCTGCAGGTGAAGCTGACGGTGAGCCTCAGGAGGGAGGGCCGGCTCAGGTCACAGGGAAACAGGAGAAAATCCTCCAGAAAAACACAAGAGGAGGAAGAAAACTTCCAGTAAATCCGCAGATGAAACATCTGCTGACAAACAGAACGTCTTCATCATCTTGTTCATCTCCGATCGTCTCTGCTGCTCCAGAAGGTCGTCCTCAACAACAGCACAACTAAGGAGCTGACAGCAGGAAGTACTAATCTTTGAGATTTATTTTATGTGGTTTACTGGAGTACAAGTGTAGCAACGTGTAGTGTAGCTGAATTGGAAATCTTTCACAAATTTGTGCTGAATTTGCAAAACTTAAATACTTTTTACACAGACTTACAGAGTAAATATTTACAAAAGTGATGACATCACAGCAGGAAAAATAAATGAATAAAACAGGCCCAAAATCTAAAAGTACATTGAAGTAAAAAAAAAAAAATTCTGGGTACTAACTGGTGCCCACAAGTAACTATTCGGTTCGCATGAGTTGCTATCTGGTGTGCAACAGTTAAAATGTTATGTGCACGAGCTACTATCTAATGTGCACGAGTTACTATCTGGTGCGCACCAGATAATAACTGTTTTTTTTGTTTGTTTTTACTTTACTGTCCCTTCAGGGGCTCCGTACCATATTTATGTGACTCAATTCAAAGAAACATTTCCTTGATGAAACGAAAAGCGCACGTGGTGAGGATGTCCAAATTAAGGTTTAAATTATTATGGGATAGCCACAGGCAAACTGCGTGAAGTTTGGCGATTTTTCACATTTTTACACATAAAGAAAAGTTTTGTTTGAACGATCCTCACGACATTTCACGTGCTCGCCACCTGGTTCAATCTACAAAGTTTTTGTTGATCTTTGACCTTGGGAAAAGGCCGCCATCTTGAATGGGCTACTCAGAGATTTCAATCTGTCGCCTCAAAACTCCATCATTGAGCAGCTACTGAGTAAAATGTTAAAATTTTAGATTTTTAACAATGTTAGCATAGCAAGCTCTGAAAAGTGGCGTTTCCTTGTCGCTCGCACATTTTTACTTTAATATTGTTAAAATGTAAAACATGAATCATTGACTCAAGCTGAGCGAAACAATATGACGCACAATAAGAACATAGAAAGAATGTGGGCTTGGCCAGCAAAGAACTGAGGAAATCCAAAAATTTTACTTTTGCCAATTCCTCTAAAAACTCCAGGAAACAAAAAACAAACTGGTTGCTATTGAGATAAAACCAACAAAAAAGCAACCATTTTGAAAAAAAAAAGTTTTTTCAGGGTCACAGAGGCAGAAAGGGAGAGTGAGGAGCGAGTAGCAGCCGTTGAGCCAGCAAGGGGGGGGGGCATAACGGAGGTAAAGGGGGCGTGGCGTATCACCTGTATCACCTACGCACAACGACTCCAATTGTGACTTTCTTTTCATACTGAGACATCCTAAACTTTTATATTTAGGCCTTGCTCTCTGTTGGACAGCTGTGCAAAAAATGTCCTTACATATTGTAGTATTTATTTATATGCATGTGATGAATAAAATTTGAATACTGGTGTTCTGCAACAGGCTCTCACCTTCATGTTCCTCCATGGAGTCCAAAAGATCAAACAGAAGTGGTGAATCGTTGCAAATACAACCTTAAATCACAAACAATTCACTCCACAGTGATAATGTTATTAAACTGAATAACTAAAATGAAATAATGAGAGAAAACAACTGGAGAATCCACCAAAAATAAACATTAAGACTGCATCACCTGCAGACAGAAGGTCAGTTTGTTTGTCCACCACCAGGGGGAGCTACACAACCGTCTGATGAAAGCTCCAAACTCTGTTCGTGCTTTGATGACAACTTTTAAACAGTTTTGAACTTTTTTTGTCAAACTTAATTGATGTTTTCTGCAGTTTAAGAATCAAAATAAATAAGTTTAGGTAATAAGTTTGCTGGAGTAGCAGGAAACAATAAACTTTTGATATTTAATCACTTTTCTCTTGTTTTATTTTCTTGCTCCATTAAACTCTCAGCTGTCAGTTAGAATAAGATTCAGTTCTCGTGAACTTAAAAGGTCACATCTGACAGTTTCAGCCAAGGACTGAGAGCACAAATATTTAGTCTAAAAGGACTTTAGGAGATAAGAAGATAAGTGAAGGAGGCTCTAGAAAGACTTTGCTCTGAAAGTCTCCCTCTTAAAGTAACAAAATGATTGAAAAGTTTTGTGTTTTTACCTGTTTTTGCTCACTATCTGTAAAATTTAGCTCCAAGTTTAGCTTCCGTTTGATAATTCTGACTTTTTTTAAACATTGAAGAAAAAGTCTCAACGTGTTTGTAAAAGACTTTTTTCTTCTATAATTTAGCATTCTGAAAATAACAGACAATTACCAGCAATTATCCAGCACTCTATTATCAGCGTTTTCAGTTTTACAATTGATGTTTTTCTCTCAGGATGACGACTCAAAGTAAATAAGAATCCTTTATTCGTTAAGTTGGACAGAGACAGAATGAATTTAGTGAGTGTGGTGGAGGAGTCACATTAAACCGTTTCAGGAATTTCAGGAATGTGTGTGGTCTTGTTGTTTTCAGAGCAACCATGATGCTCTTGGACTGATTTGGTTTCCGTTTCTTCATAAACTAAACTTGGTTTCAGAGATGCATCATCTGGTGACTCCATACTTAGTGGTCAAGGACCACACAGCTGCAGAAAACTCCTCGGGATGTGATGCCACGGCGAGCTGATCCCTACAGCACGAGGATCAACGGTTACAAATGTAAAAAACAAGTGTTCACATCTTTAGGTCAGAGTTGGTTAAGATTTTAGGATGGACAAACATTCTCTTCCAGTAAAGCAGCAGATCAGTCTTTATCCATGGATTTGATTGTTCCTGTGCTGACATGTGACACGGTGGGGGTGTGGTCACATTAAAAGCTCTTCACTCACTTTTTCTCTAGTTTTTTTTTTCATTTTCTAGTCAGTTAAATTTACTGTATGACTTTTTGTCTTTAAATGTATGACTTTTTTCTCAAAAAACTGTCACATTTTTTCTATTAAATTTCTTACAGTTTTTTTCTTGTAAGTTTATGTATTTTTTTCTCGTACACTTGTGTTTTCCTTTTTCCTTAAATTTACGACTTTTTTTCTGTAAAATTTTTACTTTTTCCCATAAATGTACGATTTTTTTCTCGTAAATGTAAATTTCTTTTTTCAATAAATTTGAGGATTTTTTTTCTTGTATATTTATGTTTTTAGTTCTCCTAAATGTATGACTTTTTTCATGACATTTTCACATACATTTATTATTTTATTCTCATACATTTTACATGTTTTACTAATAAATGTACGACTTTTTTCTCTTAATTTTTTTTGCATATTTCCCCTTAAATATTCATGTTTTAAAGTTGTGAACTTTACGAGATCAAAAGTTATAAATTTAAAATGTATAAGAAATAAGGTTTTTGTAATTTAATAGGTATGA
>NW_023418167.1:0-8934 GCF_002922805.2 Oryzias melastigma | reverse complement strand
TAATGCAACCACATGGAGGTACATTCCAGTGCTTCCATGTGCCGGTCCCAAGTCCGGGTAAATGCAGAGGGTTGTCGGGTGAGAATCCGACATAAAACATCCACCACATCAATAGAAAACAATGTCAGTTTGATCTTTTGACATCTAAAAACTAGTTAGGATGTATGCAGAACATGTCTTTCTTTCAAAGACTTTCTGAAAAAGTCACTGAATTTAAAAGCTTCAAAATCTCCTGAAGAAACTCTCTAACTGCAGGTTGACGGTTCAACACGGAGGACTGTGGAAAGCATCATTCCACCAGAAGAATGAAGGCTGAAAGCCTGTTTTTAGATGCTGTTTCATGTATTAACCTGTTTTTTTTTTTTTGTTTTTTATTTTTTTGCTGACAGTAAATTACTTTGGCAAGTTTGTGGAAGGGATAGCAGATGGAGGAGATCTGTCAGCCACCAAGACCACCACAGGGGCTCCCAATGCCAGAGAGCAGGGAGCCACAGGACCACCGAGGGTGATTTCTCAGGACAGTGTTCCTTCTGTTTTTTGATGCAGCAAATTAAACATTCTGGACCTGATGTTTTTCAGGTGGTCTTTTTAATTTCATCATTTATTCAGATTTGGAAGAAAAGTTACTGCTCCATGTTGTCAAATTAAAGGTTGGAAGTCTTTTAAAAAACTTAAAAAAAACCCCCTCTTTTTAGCTTAATTGTGATCTTTTACTATGCCAGAATGTCACAAACTTAAAGAAAATACCTAAAAATTATTATTTTCACTGCAATTATTAGGTTTAAAAATAATCAAATTAAAATTAATTCATTAGATAAACTATTACAGGTCACAATTAATTAATCACACACAAAAATCATCAAATGACAGCACTAATTGTGACAATGAAATAACTTTCTCTTTCAAGACTTGTTAAAAACACAAAAAACAAGCAGCAGCCATATATAGTCCATTGTTTTATTGTCAGCAATGCTGATGAATATTTGTGTTCAGTACATTAGCCAACATCGCAGGGTAGTTTAACAAATTCAATTTTGGTTTTTAACATCTAAAATTAATTTTGTGGGACAAACCTTTTAGATTAATGTATATTTTTAATATACTGTATGGGTTTGAGTCTTGACTCCAAAAAATATGAATATTCTTGGGTTTAAAATGTTCATAACATGTAAGTTACCCCCATTTTATCATATGGTACTTTCCAAATCAAAATGCGCCCAAAAAATAGAAAGAAAAGAAAAGAAAGGAAGAAATGGTGGTTATTTTTTGTAGTTGCATCTATGAAGATTGTTCATTTACAAGTCCACCACATTCCCTGAACCATGGATGGAGATGACAGAGCTTTTTAAAAGTGTGGATCAAAGAACTACAGCTGGACCAAGAGGTAATGTGGATTTTTGCAGTTCGAGTGAATTGAGAAATTAGCTATGAGTATAGCATGCTAGCCAAGTTTTACACCGTTAATTTTGGCTATCAATTGTTAATAAATATAGATTAACAACCATATTTAATTTAAAAACAGAAAGACAGTTACCTAAGTTTACCTTTAGCTTTTAGCTATAGGAAACAAAGTTCGCTAGCTTGATGCTAACTTGTAATGGGATTTCTCATAAGGCGGCTAATGCTAACGCTCGGTCGACCTAAACATACATTGCTGACTACATGGGTAGCTTTACATACTCAGTAAGCATGCATTTTTCAAGCTCTTTGAATTAATACATTTTTACGTAACCATTTGTGGTCTAAAATACCGGTTTTTCTCTCATAATTTCTTCTTCTTCTGAAATAAAATGTAATGCTACAGCGCTATCGCCACCTAGTGGCCAAACCGAAGCGCCCTCTTGAGAGGTAAAACAGTCGTTTTTGTAACAAGAGTCGGTGTAGTCTTTACAATGGTAACGATCTGCACTTTTTTGAGGGATCTTCTCTGTTTGAGATAGCATGTAACACAGTATGGTGTTAAAAATCTTATGTTTTATGAGTTTATGAGTACATTTTGCAGTATGTGAACTGCATCAAATTAATATGAATATTTCCAAAACATATAGATTATTCATTTATTTCTACACACATATGTCTAAATGCTTAAAGGGTGTAAATTCAAAATTGAATTGATTTGATTATAGTGGATCAAAGCAAAATAAATGAAACATCAATAAAACTGATAATTGGCAATTGGGATGATGTAATTGAGGGTGAGGGCTGTCCAAATTTAAAGATGCTATTTTTCCACATCTCTCTGTTTGGAGAGAACATGCATGCAGAACAAGAACATGCATGATTATTTTTCCAGGGTCATAGGACTTTTTTCAGAAGCATAGCGATTTGGAGCTATCTGATTTTATGAATGAACAGGATCAGACCCACCAAGATTCTTCAGCCATATCCCTGCCATAGAGATCTAAATCATATAAGCAAATCATTTTCAGATGGTTTATGTTTAATAAGATTCTGGGCAATTAAATGCTATGACGCTGATGGACAGCAGGAGTTTTATTGAAATAAAATGTATTTATATATTTGTGTTTATGTGTCAGATGATGGATGAACGAGATTGGATCCTCAATCAAGCAAACCCCCACTTCATTTCTGAACTGTAGGATCGCTGGAGGATCTTTTTTGAGAGGGCCCAGTTTTGTGAAGTTTTTTTTTTTTTTAAAGGATGAATCTCCTAAAAAGAGATGAAGGTAATTCCAAACTTAAGCGCGGTCATGCTCATGGGCTGTGTCAGTTATGTGCTTTTGTACAGGTGTGTCTCTCATTTAGTCTTATAGACGTAAAATAATTGTATAAAATGTGTAGTAAAGCTAGTGTTGCCACACTTATTAACCCTGTACTCTCCTAGACATGTTTACAATAAAAGTGGGGTCATCAAGACGGCACGCTGATCTTTTTTTTCAAGGATTTTTTTTTTATCTTCACTGGTTTTCGTGGCAGACAAAATCCTGTCCACGTTTGTCATGGGAGGGATCACATTTTTAAATGTATTTTCTTAAATGTATTTTTGCAGTGAATTAAACGATGCTACTTTGCCAGACATGATGCCATCGCCTGTCGCTCCACCCAAGAAGCGAGGACATTTAAGTGAGGTGATGCTTCACATCCTCCAGGTAAGATGTTTATGCGTACACGACACGTTTTCATCTTACTTCATCATAGTTTCTCATTTTTGCTGTCTTTCTTTTTGTGTTTCAGCCGGCAGAACACCCCAACATCTTTCTTCAATCAAGACCTTTCTTCAGTCCTGTGGTGATCGACTGTGACACCAACTGTGTAATTACCATTGGAACCATTTCTGTGCTGATCTTCTCTAAGGAGGACATATCTGATAACATGATGTATATCATGGCATGTTACTACATCTTTCACCTTACATATCCCAAGTGTAGCAGGACACTCCCATTTGTGCTGCAGACAGAAGTCCTTCTGGACACTATCCATGAGGGAGACATGACTTCCTCTAACAAAAAAGTCATGGCTGTGACAACTATGTATGTTGATGTTCAGTCCAAATGTTCACTGACATCATAGTAGAAAAGTTTTTCTACTAGTTTTCTAGGTTACAACATCATTTGCTCTGCTTATGATGGTTTTCTGGAATCGGTACTAGATTTTTTATTTTTATCATACTACTACATATGTTGCTCAAACAGACAACATTTCAGTTTCACAGAGTCCTATTGCACATTCTTGTGAGATGCTCATTGTTATGAAATTTGCAGAACTGTTTGTAGTCACCTGCATGTCTGATTATCAACCTAGACAAGCGATAGTTATTTGTTTCCAAACACGTGCGCCTCAAATACAACAAAGAAGTTAAAAGAAGCTGGATTCATATCTTCATTCAAGCCTGTGACATTTGTATGGCCAAGATTAATGCAGGAGTTTTGCCTTAATTCAAGAATTTCAAGTAAATTTTCATGCATAGAGAGAAAATAAGAGTGCTAAGAACCATTTACTATTCTTTCTAAAGAAAAGAAAAGTAATATTGTTTTTTGTGTATTTGGCTAGTTTCAAGAAACAGATCCTAGTGGTTAGAAAATTCTTAAAAAATCATTTCGAACTTTTTGAGAAAATTAATCTTTTTATGTTCATGTCCTGGATGTTTTGGTTATATTGGTAAAAAATGGTCAGTGAGACAAATGAATTCTAATTTAAATGGAGATTGTATGATTTCAGGAAAAGCCATTGATTTATAGAACATGTATTGACATTTAAATTAAAGCAGATGTGTTGTGGAGTAAATGGAGAATTGACGGACTGTATCACTGATTCGGGTTTGGGTTCCAACAGGAAACAAGATGGTGTCCCGGTCAGAACACAGGAAGACTAAGAAAGAGATGAGGCTCCACTTGGAAGATGTTCTGAATTTATTCCATCGCTGAATCTGTATTACAGGTCTGTAAACAACAAAACGTTTCTCTCATCATAACATAAAAGACCTAAAGAGACTTACTGTAAATTAAATAAAGTATAAAAAATAAGGAAAAATGACAGAGTGTGTCATTACGAGCATAAACTCCTCATAATATGCAAAATAAAGACTAAAATCTGCTTTAAACCAACTTAATATCACTTCTCAGTAAAACGGGGTAAAATGGACATCTAGTGGTCAACAAAAATCACTGCAACAGAAAATGATTACGAGTCATGACATCTACTGCCAAGTTATAGTTTTTCTTAAAGCTCCAACAGATCCCACAGACTCTGATGCAGAAACTNGATTCGGGTTTGGGTTCCAACAGGAAACAAGATGGTGTCCCGGTCCGAACACAGGAAGACTAAGAAAGAGATGAGGCTCCACTTGGAAGATGTTCTGAATTTATTCCATCGCTGAATCTGTATTACAAGTCTGTAAACAACAAAACGTTTCTCTCATCATAACATAAAAGACCTAAAGAGACTTACTGTAAATTAAATAAAGTATAAAAAATAAGGAAAAATGACAGAGTGTGTCATTACGAGCATAAACTCCTCATAATATGCAAAATAAAGACTAAAATCTGCTTTAAGCCAACTTAATATCACTTCTCAGTAAAACAGGGTGAAATGGCGACATCTAGTGGTCAACAAAAATCATCGCTCGGCGAGACTCCCCAGCTGTCATATAGTCAAGTTTGCTGATGACAAAGCTGTAGTAGGATGCATCACCAACAATGATGAGTCTGGTGGATTTCAGAAGGGACAAACGCCCCGCCCGATCCCTGCACATGGAAGGAGCCCCAGTGGAGCTGGTCTCCAGCTACAAATACTGGGGTGTGCACATCACCGAGGACCTCACCTGGAGCACCAACACTTCCCGGCTGGTCAGGAAGGACCACCAGCGCCTCCACTTCCTCAGGAAGCTGCGACAGGCAGGACCTGCTCAATACACAGTGCACAATACAGGGCGTTTGCCATGTTTTTAGGGTGTCGGAATCTACAATTCCAAAATCAAGTGACCTAGTTTCTATGAAAAACCATCAATGCTCACTAGACTGGAGACCACAACGAGGTGGCTAGTGTAAATAAATGATCCAACTTTTCATCTTCAGAATACAGTGGATTCATGAAAGTAGTGAGCGTGGTGTCCAAATGAAGCTAAAATCCAGGACACTAGACAAACTGGCAACAAGGAGCGGCGTCAGGATCACAAGGATCCAAAGGTAGAACCACAATCTCCACTAACTTATTGGTATGGGTTCAAAAGTAGTCACATGCACACCCAGTGAAACGTTGTTTCCTTCTAAGGGCAGACAAGNCAACTTTTCATCTTCAGAATACAGTGGATTCATGAAAGTAGTGAGTGTGGTGTCCAAATGGAGCTAAAATCCAGGACACTAGACAAACTGGCAACGAGGAGCGGCGTCAGGATCACAAGGATCCAAAGGTAGAACCACAATCTCCACTAACTTATTGGTATGGGTTCAAAAGTAGTCGCATGCACACCCAGTGAAACGTTGTTTCCTTCTAAGGGCAGACAAGTGCTGCTAAAGCAAAGAACTAGAAGCCCCTCCCTACCTGTCCAGTGTGAACACCATGTGCTTTCTGCATCAAACAAATGCCCTGTCAGGACATAACTTCAGAGACAGCTGGTTTCAAAAACATGATGGGGAGGTTTATTTGAGAATAAAAAAATAAAAAAAAATCAAAAAGGCACAAACGTAAACCGCTACATTAAACCGACCATGAGCCAGCTAGGAATGGGTGGAGCTTTCTGCTAGAAATGAGGAAACTATCACATCAAAAGGTGACATCATCGTGTGACATCATCATGACATCATTGTGTGACATAATCATGACATCATTGTGTGACATAATCATGACATCCTTGTGTGACATCATCATGACATCATTGTGTGACATCATCATGACATCATTGTGTGACATCAAAGGAGGTCACCTGATGAGTATGTCATCATCACTGTGGAACATCAAATGATGTCAAATGATGTCATATGATGCCGTTTGATGACATAAATGCCTCACCAGAAATTCTTATAGCTGAAGAGAAACATCTGAAACATCTCATCTCGCTTGATACCGTTTTACTGTTGAATTGTAATTTAGTGAATTACATAGTACGTATCAGACATGGCCCCAAAACTGCATGGACAGAGACGCATGGAAAACGTCATTGAAAAAAACCTCACTCTGTGTCAGGGTTTAGATCTCGAAAAAAGAATGTTGCTAGACGGTAAGTTACTATGTGACATCTACACAGACCTCGAAACACAGGAGAACGACGCCATCAGAATGAACATGCGATATGCGAAAGACGTGAAGAAACTTCAAAAGAATCTGGAGGAGCAGAAACATTTGAAGGAAATGTGTGAAGCAAAGCAGGAACACATACAACAACTCAGGAAAATGAGGCAAATGTATTGTAGATCCATGGAGTCATTGAAACTGAAACTGTGGGATCAAGAAACTCTGGAAAATCAACTCAAACTAATGCAACACGAAGAGAAAAGCTTGATGAAGAGGAACAAAGAACTGGAAAAAGAGACCGCCAGACTTCGCAAGACTTTTTATCAGCAACAAATATTGTTGAAAACAACCAAGAAAGAGGAGGCTTTCATCCGAAATCTAAAAGAGGAACTAACAAACAACAAACATCAGCTAAAGAAATTGCAAGTTGGTGTTCAGGGGAGATACTTAACAGAAGAATTATCCGACCTCACAGAGGACGAGATGACCTCCAATTCCACGGGATCAGAAATCAACATTCTTGAGGATGGAAGCAACGAATTAGGGGAGGTGAGCCAACAACTCAAGCTGAATGTTCTCCAAATTAAAAGGGAAAATCAAGCCTTAAGAGAAGAACTTCAAACGGCACAAACAGCTGGATGGATGATGAAGAAGAAGACTGAAGAAGACATAGACCTGCATGTTTTGATGGAGGAAAATTTTCATCTGAAAAACAAAATCCATCAAATGAGTCTTCAAACTAACAACGCTGAGTTTGTGCAGACATTCCATGACGAGGCGAACGATGTGGATGTTAGAAAAGAAGCTTCTCTTTTCTCAAAAATATCTCGACAACTGTCAGAACGTCTTCCGAGTTTGAAAATGAGCAAGAAGGAGCACACAGAGGAAAAATTAAAAGCTGCTTGGAAGGAAGATGAAAGCAAAATGGAAGTTGGCAGCATACTTCAGAAACTCAGAGATTTGAAGAGGTCATCAAGGGCTCAGAAGGTGGACATTAGTACATCCTTGAAGGACAACTCATCTCAAGGGGAATCATTTAAACACAAGTCGCCATCCAAGTCATTGAAAAAAGAAAGTCAGGCCTCATTACAGGAGGAAAGGAGCAGGAGACACTCTGAGGAAAAAGAGACATCCAAACACAGCTCTGCTGATGACCCTGACCAAGAAGCTTTTTCATGCGACTCGGATTCCACTCTGACGAGTTTTAGCTTATTGGAAGAAGAAGAAGAAAGTCAGGCCTCATCCCTGGAAGTAAGCAGCAGGAGACACTCTGAGGAAGAGGAGACATCCAAAAACAGCTCTTCTGATGACCCTGACCAAGAAACTTTTTCATACGACTCCGATTCCACTCTGACGAGTTTTAGCTTATTGGAAGAAGAAGAAGAAGAAAGTCAGTCCTCATCACTTGAAGTAAGCAGCAGGAGACACTCTGAGGAAGAGGAGATACCTAAAAACGAATCTCAACATCTCTCANAGACACTCTGAGGAAAAGGAGACATCCAAACACAGCTCTGCTGATGACCCTGACCAAGAAGCTTTTTCATGCGACTCGGATTCCACTCTGACAAGTTATAGCTTATTGGAAGAAGAAGAAGAAAGTCAGGCCTCATCCCTGGAAGTAAGCAGCAGGAGACACTCTGAGGAAGAGGAGACATCCAAAAACAGCTCTTCTGATGACCCTGACCAAGAAACTTTTTCATACGACTCCGATTCCACTCTGACGAGTTTTAGCTTATTGGAAGAAGAAGAAGAAGAAAGTCAGGCCTCATTACTGGAAGTAAGCAGCAGGAGACATTCTGAGGAAGAGGAGATACCTAAAAACAATTCTCAACATCTCTCAGGAAGTCCTCAGAATGTGAACATTAACAGTAGGAGGCAAACAGGGAAAAAGACAAATGCTGCTCTGAAGGAAGATGACCACAAAACAGGAGACGTCAGAGTACTTCAGAGCCGCAAAAATGCAGAGGCCTCATCAAGGGTCACTAAGATGGACAGTAGACCATCTTACTCTGAGAACCCAGAAAGGTCCTCAGTGGACGACTCAACTAGGCAGGAATCAATGAAACAAATGTCTCACAAATGTCAACAAGAAAGACCGAACCCAAGAGAGGAAAGCTGCAGAAGAGACTCGAAGGAACATAAGACTCCTAAAAACAACTCTTTTGATGACTCTGACCAGAGAGCGAAAAGTGTCAGCTTATCGGAGTTAAAACAAAAAAATCAGGACTCATCACAGAAGGAAAA
>NW_023418166.1:23160-24697 GCF_002922805.2 Oryzias melastigma | reverse complement strand
AAAATAGCTTCTTATTGTTCTTTAATCCTGTTCTTAAGATCAGTTCTTTATGATGGATAAAGTACAAACTGCATCTCCTTGGTCCACTGAGGTGTTAGATGACTAAGTGAAGCAGGAAGTCAGAGGCATAAAGGAGGCTTTTCAACATGATTTTAATCTTTCAGAACTTCACAGTCAAAGTCATTTGCTTCCATGGATGAAAAGGCAATGACAGGAGAAATGCCAACAATCCAGTGCATTTACAACATACACAATTTAAACAAAACTTTACCAATAACAGTTAGTAAGCAAGTTTCAATGTCTAACACTAGATCACTAGAACTAAACAACAGTGAACTAGGTGGGTGATCAGTGCAACGTTCAACTTAGGATGGATGGATTGGGGGGGTGAAATGTGGGTGTGGTAGCTGCCTTTCAGGCTTTATGCAACTTCTTCCTCGCCCTCTTCCTCAAACTCGCCCTCCTCGGCGGTGGCGTCCTGGTACTGCTGGTACTCAGACACGAGGTCATTCATGTTGCTCTCTGCTTCGGTGAATTCCATCTCGTCCATCCCCTCGCCCGTGTACCAATGGAGGAAGGCCTTACGGCGGAACATGGCGGTGAACTGCTCGGAGATCCGCTTGAACAGCTCCTGGATGGCGGTGCTGTTGCCGATGAAGGTGGCTGCCATTTTCAGGCCGCGTGGCGGGATGTCACAAACGGCGGTCTTCACATTGTTGGGGATCCACTCCACGAAGTAGCTGCTGTTCTTGTTCTGGACGTTCAGCATCTGCTCGTCCACCTCCTTCATGGACATGCGCCCCCTGAAGACCGCGGCCACGGTGAGGTATCGGCCATGGCGGGGGTCGCACGCTGCCATCATGTTCTTTGCGTCAAACATCTGCTGGGTGAGCTCTGGAACGGACAAGGAGCGGTACTGCTGGCTCCCCCTGCTGGTGAGGGGTGCGAACCCTGGCATGAAGAAGTGGAGACGGGGGAAGGGCACCATGTTCACAGCTAGTTTACGCAAATCGGCGTTGAGCTGGCCGGGGAAGCGCAGGCAGGTGGTCACCCCGCTCATGGTGGCGGACACTAGGTGGTTGAGGTCTCCGTAGGTGGGGGTGGTGAGTTTAAGTGTGCGGAAGCAGATATCGTAAAGAGCTTCGTTATCAATACAGTAGGTTTCGTCTGTGTTCTCTACCAGCTGGTGGACGGAGAGCGTGGCGTTGTAGGGCTCCACCACGGTGTCGGACACTTTGGGGGAAGGCACCACGCTAAAGGTGTTCATTATGCGGTCCGGGTACTCTTCGCGGATCTTACTGATGAGCAGGGTGCCCATCCCAGAGCCGGTGCCCCCGCCCAGAGAGTGAGTGAGCTGGAAGCCCTGCAGGCAATCGCAGCTCTCGGCCTCTTTCCTCACCACATCCAAGACGGAGTCCACCAGCTCAGCCCCTTCAGTGTAGTGGCCCTTAGCCCAGTTGTTACCAGCTCCACTCTGGCCTAGAAAAACATAAAAAATGTCAGCACAAAAATTTGCCTTTTTTTTTTTTTTTTTTAA
>NW_023418166.1:0-9370 GCF_002922805.2 Oryzias melastigma | reverse complement strand
ATCATTTATGTTGATATCGTATTGTTTTTTTCTTCTCTAATCATGGTAGAGTAAAGAAACACAATTTTTATTCACTGTATGTCTAGTACATATGTTGAATTATCAATAAAGCTACTTGAACTTGAACTTAAGGCTTTTTTAATATCAAAGTGTCTCCCATTTTTGCATTTCTGTCAAAATTACTCATCTCTGGGTTGGTTTGGGAGGATTTTAGGCCAGAATTAGGGGTGGTGTTGCCCTCCAATGCAGCATACTTAAAAATAGATGTAAAAAATATTCAAAGATGTTTGAAATGATACAATTAAAAAAAAAAAAGTGTGTTTTAATTTTCAAAATTCCACTTTATTTATTGAATCCAATGTATGTGAATCAAATGCAACTTAAGTTTTATAAAAATAGATAGAATGATGCAAAAAAATACAGTACACACGTTTAATCTGAAACATTTTGAGGTCTATTATTGTTTAACATGTTTTGCTAATGTAGTTGGTGGTTTTTTACTTTCAAAAAAGAGAGAAGAGGATAGAAAAAGGAGGAAATAATGACAAATTCAGACTTTATAGTGCTTAAAATAATGGAGGCTGATTATAAGACGAGCTAAATTTCCCTAAAGTGGCTGTCCCATCACTCCTGATCTGTTGTCGCTTTTTTATTTTAAACTGTTCTGCTGTTATTCTACATAACTTATTAGCTGCTGCTATTAAATCATACAGTTGATTTACTTTTCATGAGATTTTGGAGAACACTGTCTTTCAAGGATGTTTTAGCCACAAAGGTGCAAAATTAACGAATGATTGCAGACATTGGTGATCAAGTTCAGAATGAATAAAAACTGAAGTTTAGGAGTGATTGAGAATATTACTTCAGGAGGTACAATTTAAAAGAAAAACAGGAAGAGAAAAAACACATCACAGGTGTAGTGACCCTCTCAGTGTCACTGAGCAGTAAAGCGATTGTTTTAATGACTGTTTAATTACATTTGAGGCTGTGCGTAGGAAAGCAATGTTCTGTTCCCGTGTGCAGAGACAGGACGAAACCCAAGAAGCTCTCTGCACGAAGAGGAAGAAAGAGGGAGATTAGCTCTTGATTGCATTTGCCTGGGGGGCAGTAGAAGACTTTAAAGCTAATATGCATGAAGAACTGCAAGATATAGAACTCTCACAGGTTGTTTCTGGACAATAACCTTTAAGGTATTTGTGTCTCCTTGTACCAGCTGTTGCTCACTGTATAATACTCTTGTCTTGTCTGATTATTTTCATTTTGCTTTGTTTTAGATTCATTTTATCTAATTATTTATGCCCTGCGTTCCTCATGGCGAGCACATATTTATGTCTGCCTGCCTCTCTTAAATGAAAACATTTACCCAACAGCCTTCAGAAGTTAGCAACAGTTTTAATGTTGCTAGGGCAAGGAGGAAAACACAGAAACAACACGCAAGTGCAGAAATAATCCCTTCAAAATGGAACTATGTTGTAGTGATGTCTGCAAAGCTGATGGTGTCATTGCACAAACAAATCCATCCAAAAAATGATTTTGATGTTCCACAGAAATGTCACAGATTTCTTTAAGACAATAGTGTCTATTTGAAAACTCATTATTTTCTCTCCCACTTTGAATTATGCATACGTTTGCTAATGTTTCATTAATATAGCAGGGGGCAGTAATGAGGATCAGGCATTTGCATTTATCCCTCTGCGGGGAATAAAAACAAAAGCTGCATTTATGAGCCTGCAGACAGCCAGACAGTCAGTTCATGTCAAAGTTTTAAAAAACAACCCAGGATTATACTTATACCATCCCAAATTATAATAATAAATACAATCTACTGCAATAAATAAGTGAGTTTTTCATCCTTTGAATACCTGAAAAAACACACAAATAAAAGAGTCAAAAACACTTATATTTTATTGTGACACACATAAGGAAAACACCAGTTCTGATTTTGACAGTTATGTAACACTGGAGGATTTAATCCCACCAGCAAATATGACACTTATTGCTTTCCATCTTGAACTGCTTTTTGGTTGGAGTCATGTGCCAACAAAGAAGAGGGAATAACTGGAAGATTGGAGTTCAATTATCCCCCAAATAAAGCACAGATTATGCTGTCCCGCTGCGTTCACTGACTTGTTTTGCAGTTCGAGTGGAACTGGCTGCTGCGACGCTGATGACTGGGAGGAAGACTGTTGGAATTAGAGACGGGACAGAAGCTTTTCAGATCATCTGGATAAACCATCGATGATTAAAAACGCTGCTTTTATGAGAAGGCAAAATGAGAAACAGATGAGGGGCAGTGGAAAAATTAATTTATGACTTTTTCATCATGACTATATATATATATATTTTTTAATAATTTCAGTTCTAGTAGATATTAGCCATAGCAGCTTCCATGCTGCTTTGAATGCAACAGAACATTTCCGTGCAGCGGGATGGAGTGAGTCTGGCGGGAAAAATGGGTCACTTTGCTCTGATTACGATGCTGTGGTGTAACTTTAAGTGTAAATTACTATGTGTGCAATAAAGTAATCATTTTAATTAGGGCAGCTGAGGGGGGGTTGTTTGCTAGGAAAGGGAGTAAACATGATTTCGCATTTGCTCATTGGAGCAAAACCGCAGGCCTAAACGAAGCCTTTTTCTCTTTTAAATGGTCACAAAGCTTTTTTAGAAACATAACGTTTGAGGTGATGAAACCCACAGTGATTTGAATTTTGCAGCTCGCAGCATTAAATTGCTTCAGACCACACAAATGCTCTGCGTGACAGATTTGTGTTGGGGGCAGTCTCTACATTTTATTCCATTTTCCATAAAATCACAACAACAAAAACAGTAATCCCTCACAAACTAAACATTTTATATGATTTAAGGTAACAATTTTACAAAATTACAACCTTAAAAGGGAAAAGGTTGAAAAAAATAACACATTAAATCATAAAATATTAGATATATTCCCCAATTTTTGGATTACACTTCTCAATGTTTGTTTTGTTCCAAATGGATTGTGGGATTAATCTGGCTTTATGAACGTGAAACACATCTAATCTTATTTGGATTTAGAAATCCACTTTATCTTTAAAACGGCATTCTTCTCTAATTACACATAAATAAAAATCTAAACAAATAGTTACAAAAAAAAAATCCACCAGCTGGACTTTTTCTGCTTCGGGCTCCTTACCACGCCGCCCCTGCAGCACAGTCCCTTCATGTGAACTCCGCTGAATGAGTTGGCTTCAGGTTTAAGTGGGAGTGAAGGAGAATATCAGTAGTTGTGGGAATCGGGCGATAACACCGTGGGTCATGGAGTTATTTTTACACACAGGGACATGGTCCAACTCCTGCGACGCGAGCTATGAGGCTCTATTGTGCCTCGCAGGTTCACAGGAACAAACACCTGCTGCTGTTCTCTGTGTAATTGCACACACTGTTAGATCTATAGAATACAGAACTCTTCAGAAATGATCATTTTTCCAAGCCTGGAGTATAATGTTTCAGTAGCATTTTTCATAAACTTTTGAACTTCAAGAATCTATAGATATGCACAGCTAAGACACTTTGTATTCATGAAACCTTTAAAACTTTTGCAGTTAATAAGAAAAAAATCACATTGTCCGATGTGGATTAAAGAAAAATACAAAGGTTTTTAATTTTAAAACATAACAGTAAAGTAAAAAGTTAGTAGTAAAGTTCAAATAAGTAAACTGACTCAACTCAGTCACGTGGAGTTGACAGACAGTATGTATTACTCCATAAGATTTCTGAGTATTTAGCTGTAATTCTCCAGCAATCTATCAATATTTTGTAGTTCATCAAGCCGTTTGACAGATTGTTGAGGCTCACGTATCACAAAGAATGAATTGGGAGTTATTAAACACAACCAAACCAAAGAATAATTTTCTGTTTTTGAGAAAACTAAATTATTTGATGATCTGATGGTTAAAAAATATGGTAGTGGTCACTGAATTAGCCCTGGTTTAATTTGAGTTCACTAGATTCATGAATTTCTGGCTGAGATACACCACAAACGACGATACTAACTGCTTTTTTTTCTTTTTTTTACTGCTGATATCACTCATATTACTTCTGTTGTACTGAGATGAGTGGCATAGGTCTTTTATTTTGAAAGGAAATCATGTGAACCACTTTCAAAAGTTACAAACGACTTCATATTAAAAACAAAAATGACTATCTTCTAATTATTTTTTATTAATTCCAAAAAAGAATAGTTCATTTATTATAATAGAAACAATAACAAACTTAGTGTTTTATTTTCTAAAGAGTGAAATAAGTTTTGGTGAGTTTTAGTCAGTAAGAAATCAAGCCGAATGACTCTTTAAGTGTGGAAAGCTTCCAGATCTTTGATCTTGTGTGGAGCCACGATACAAATTCAAATCCCCTCTGCGGCTAGGAAGAGTGATGCATACACTCCTGTCACATTGTGTTTGTGTGCAGTTCAGTACGTTTTAGAAGGTAAACAAAAAGGCTGCCATAGATAAAGATGAAGTTGATTGGAGGCTCCATCATCTTTAAGGTTCCTCTATGTTTCTGAAGTGCAGCATTTCCACCCGAACATATGACGGATGTGACTTCTAATAAAAAGGTATCAGAGAGTCTCTTGTCTGATGCTTTGGGTGGGCTGGCATCACCACCGTGCATCCGTCAGTTCTTCTCTAGTAGCTCTGATGGAGCTTCAGGTGAAAAACACCCAGCGCCTCAGCAGGACGCACAGAAACGCTTGAATAGTTAGTGTTTGATCTTTAAAACACTGTGTTTGGAAATGTTTAATATTCAGTTTTATGTTTGTTCTGCTATTTTTTTTCAAACTGGAATAACTATTATCACCCTTTCCTTCCATGATCAAGGTTTGGGGATTTTTTTTGTTTTGTTTTTTTGTTACATAAAACCATTATTGTTCAAATAAACCAAACGTGGCTTTTTTGATAACCTGTTTTTTGTAAAAAAAAAAAAAAAGTTGGATATTGAAGACAGAACAGAGAAAAGCCTTGGAATATTGCAAATTGAAGATGTCTTGTTGAAGTTTAAGGAATTCACCATAAGTGTAGTTCACAACGACAATAAAATGAATGAATAATGAAAACAGTGGTCTTTTATTTATGATTATGTCATTTTTAGGACATGGTTTCTGCAAAGTGGCAGTAGTTCATAAGAAATTACTGTCTGAATTGTGGGTGGGGCGGTTTGTACAGGGTACGCCAGTGCTTATTTCCCATCATCCATTCGTTTACAGGCTCTCCCTCTAGCTTACAGCCCCTTAAACTTCTAATCTAATATTAACGGTGCATCAAAAATATTGTACAGTTGAGTCAGATGGCGGCTCAGATGAGGAAAACAGACGTACAATCATCTATTAGTCAGCGACTGTACTGCTTATGCCACACCCACACACATTATTTCATCTGTTGCTGATACACAACAATTTGAATAAAGAAATACTCTGAAAATTAATTTTCTTTATAAATGTCTTCTTCCATAATGAGATAAAAATGCCACAAGAACATTTTTAAATGACAAAAAATAGACTTTTCATCTGAGTCTTTAAAAATTTGAAGCACAGCTCTTATAATTCCTATCGTCTGATGAACTTGAGCCTTTGAACGTCCCATCCATGCTAATAGAAAGAACAGTCTCGTCCTTGCAGCAAATGATCAAAAAACAGATGAGAATGTCAATTATGGAAGAAAAACATGACCTTAAAATACTTTTAGCAGATTCAGAACTTTATGTATAATAGTGTGCTGATCTCATAATAGTAGAAAATAAAATTCTGCTTAATTTATGGATGACGCAGCAGGAACTCAAGCACACTTTTATTTTAAAAATAGCTTTTTCTTTCTTCCTTGGAGTGTTTCTTAACATACAAACTGAAAGTCCCTCTCCATCGTTTTCTGAGGTAACTGAGAGGCGAAGGTTTTTCCAGAACACGTTTGTCAATCCTCCACCGTCCCACTGGAGACATCTGAGTGTGCAGAGGACAAAGATCACAGCGTGAAATTCATTTTTGCCAAAGTAGAGCACTGGGACAAAACTTAAGAGTTCATGCATTTATTAGGACTGAGAGTTAAATCCTTTTCTTTCCCTTGAAAACAAAATTCACTTTATTTGCTTTTGGATTCGATTCTTACAAGTCTGCCAAGTAGAATAATTAGGTTGTAAATATGAAACAAACAGAGGAAGGAACTTGGTAGAAAAAAAAAAAAGAACTTTGAAAGAAAACAGCAAAGAAACGAGTTTATTTCTGTCATTCATAATTCAAATTGGGAAAGTGGCCGGCTCTCTCCAACGACTCCCTCTGTTGGAGGGTTTAAATACTGATTACTCCTCACACAAAAACACACAAACTCACAAAGCCAATCAATATAGCAGCTTAATTGTACATTTTTTTGTTAAATCTTAAAAGACAAGTATGCCATACGTCTAAAAATAGGTTTATGTCCTTAATCTGCTCACTTTGGAGATTTGACTTTTGTCCCATCAGAATAAAAGGCCCCTACTCTGTAAGTAATTCATGAGCCGCACACATTTCTCTGACATTTAGGTAATACTACGTGGCGGCTTCTATTCTCAGCATTGTGTGCCTGTCTTTTTTTGGATGTGTGCCTTTTTACATTTTAGAGATCCCTTCTCAAAATGATCCCCGTTTGTTTGCCGGGATAGAAGATGGGAAGATAGCGGCCTGATCACATTCACGCCAGTCAGGACAGATCCTGTAAGTGATCCGAGCTGTGGCTGATGATGATGTCAGATAAGCCGTCTCTGAGGACGGAGGGAGGAGGGGCATGTCTGATGCTTCAAATGAAAGCACTTTCAGGGTTTGTGTGTTTTGTGTGACGCAGCACAAAGGCGCTCCGGGCAGCGGTTGCACCATCACTCAGTCACGGGTTTTTGGCTTCTATCTTGTGTTTCACATCAAGAGGACAAAAGTCACAGGCGCTGTTGCTCGTTCTCAAACCTCGGCATCCTCAACGACAGCTGTTGAAGCATGTGGCGGCTGAAAGGTGGAGGAATTTGACCTGCTGACACCGTCTATCTATTTATCAGTACAGTGAACAAAAAGAGGAAAGATTATTTACCGAAGAGAAAAAATTTGTTTTATAGTACTCTTATTTTTAATGGTGTCTCATTATGAAAAGGAAGCTGAGGATTCAAGGACCTCTGTGAAGACAGGAGCTGAAAGTGTTCTGCAAGGTTGAATCTGCTGCTTTTCATTCAATGCTCATTGACAAAAAGTCCTTGACTGAACAAAGTTCACTCACTTCCTTTCTTTGGTTTTTGTGAGAAGCAACATTATGTTTCAGCCACATATTCACCCTATAACAGAATCCATTCATTATTCATGAAAAGGCGTGCAATCAAGCTGCCTACAAGGTGAGATGATTGATTAGCTGGTTAAGTGAAAGATTAATCTCTCGCTCTGTTAAATTGGATTCTACAGAACCGACATTCTTCAAAACCAGCCCAGATTCTTTGTGGAAACATTTATCTCCGTCCCCGGCAAAACTGTCCTCAATCGCATCGATTTGGTTACAGAAAACATAAACATGGAGCCAACTTGGCATGGATGTCCTAGAAGGAAGGATTTCTTATGAAAGCTTGGCCTCTTACTGGTTGTTACACTGAATCTCAGCTTTGAACTAAGTTTTTTATTTTCAGAAAAGGAGTCTCCATGTGTTATGAATGAAATGATACAAATAGTTTTGTCAGGTTTGGAATAAATGATAGTCCAGAGAGAATAACAAAATTCAGAAGACAAATTATTCATAACATTTAAATGATCTTAAAGAGGTCAAAAAAGCAATGTTTGAAACAGAAAATAACATTATTTTGTTAGTGAAAATGTTCGTATATAACCAGTAGTAAATAATAAATTAAATAATTAATTCCATTACATTATGTGCCTAAACAAAAAAAATAAAAAACTTGTTGACTTTATTTACAAAGACAGGAGGATCAGTTCTTAAACTTTCTGAATAAACAAGCATTTCTATTACTTTGGGTGATAAAGTAACCCATTCATATATATATTGTTTGACATTGTGAATGCATGTTTTGTTTCAATGAATCAGATTTCTATAAACAGTTAATCTGTTTTTTTTTTTTTTTCGAGGTGGTAAGTTTGAACCCATTCCCGTGGAAGAAAAAGTATTCAGTCATAGACATGTTTGATGTATTTTGACGGCTTTTCCTTATGGTAGATTTCAGATTCACTTGATTTGATGAACATGACTGAAAAATCAATCAATAAATAACTTGTTTCAGCACATTAATAATTTGTGACCATGAATTAGTATTGGAACTGATTAATTAGCAACTTGTGGACACAAATTAGCCTGTTGATGGAAATTAGTATTTTAGTACTTTCTACTACTATGATGTGACCACAAAAGGACAATTTGTGCACATTAAGTGCTGAAAAAACATGTGTGCACAAATGCAAGTTGTGATTACAAAATGTTTGTGCGGACTAAATGATAATATGGACACATAAAAACTCATTTGTGCACATAAAAAACTAATATGTGCCAAGAAAGTGCTAGTTTACGTCCACAAAATACAAATTTGTGTGCACAAAATGTTAATGTGTGCACAAAATGATCATTTCTATGTATACAATGTTATTTATGAGCATAAAATGCTCATTCGTGCTCACAAAATACCAATTTGTGCAGATAAAAACACAATTTGTGCCCAAAAATACTTATATGTGCCTACAAAATGTGAGTTTATGCCACAAAAATGCTAATTTGAGCACACAAAAAACTTATTTTGCATGCAAAATACAATCTTGTAAGTACAAAACACAAATTTGTGAGTGCATAAAATGTTTAGTTCACACCAACAACATGCAAATTTGTGCTCACAAAATGCTAATTTGTGCTCACAAAATACAAATTTGTGCCAAAAAAATAAACATTTGTGCACATGAAATGTTAATTTATGCCAAAAAAGTGCTAGTTTACACCAACAACATGCAAATTTGTGCACACAGAATGCTAATTTGTGCACACAAAATTTTAATAGTTGATGTGTACAAAAGGCCAATTTGTACCCATAAAATTCAAATTTGTGTCACTATAATTTTAATTTGTGGTCATAAAATACTAATTTGTCTCCACAAAATGCTAATTTGTGTCCTCAAATGATCAATTTGTCCATTTATTTCTCTTTTTTAAAGTCTTGTCTGGCTTCTACCAAACTTTTCTCTTAGGACAGCATCCCACTTGCCCCCTGCAAGCAGCACCTGGTCTTTGTTGTTCCAGCTGATCATTTTACCTCTGTCTTTTCAAAACAATGCTGTGATGAATCCTCCTGAATAATTGTCTGATTGCTGAAAGCAATCAGAGTATGTTGTTGTAAT
>NW_023418165.1:0-8950 GCF_002922805.2 Oryzias melastigma | reverse complement strand
CCTAAAAAAAAAAAAAAAGCTTAAGCTAGCCAAAACTGTTAGCATGTAGCTGGAATATTAGCTAAACTCCAAAATAGCTTAAAAAAATTAGCCAAAGCAGCTAGCATGTAGATGTAATATTAGTTTAACACCAAAATAGCCTAAAACATCTGAATAAATGCCAAAATTGTCCAAAAAACTAGCAGAATGCCACTATAGACTTCAACTTGACTACACTCTGACTCCATATAATATAAAGTAACAACTAATCGACTATTAAATTAGTTGTCAACTATTTTAATAGTCGATTAGTCGACTAATCGTGGCAGCCCTAATGATGACGGACAGCTAATGTGGCTAAAACGTCCCTTTTCTCCATAGATACAGAACAGGTGAAGGGTTTGTTGTTGATATGAAGCCTTTCAATGTTAAAGTTGAGTGAAATAGTAAGTTGTCCCTTGACGTAAATGGAAGAGCAAATGTGTTTGTTTACACATCTGTGAACTGTTGGAGTGACTGGTAACCGGAATAGAATGACTCCCACCCACACCGATGTTTCAGCTTCATGCAGTCACTCACAGGAGCCAACTTCTTCAGTTGGGCGTCAGAATTTCACCAAACTGTTTGCAAGTAAAGAAAAAAAATGTTTTTATTTAGCTCTGCTTAGATTTTTTTACAACCATGTACATGTGTGTATAAACAGACAAAACAGAAGCTGAATGTATTTGTCAGAGTTTAAAAATTAAAAAATGTAAAAAGACTGCATCCAAATTTACCCAAAAATGGATGAGAGAAGGAAAATAGTACATTTTTACAAATATTTACTCATAGAATACATCTACCATTGAAAGTAAAAGACCCATTTGGTATTAATCAAAACNNAAAAAAAAAAAAAAAAAGAAATCACCCTTTTAGGAAAATTTGATACTACTTTACATCATTATATTGTCATTTACTAAAATAAATATGAATTATGTTTATTTTTGGGTGCAAATAAATACATAAGTATTAAGATGAACTAAATGTTTTATCTTAAACTATGCATTTACACCAGCATTGATTTTTTAATGAGTTTGAAAGGTCATAAAGATATTATTTAGTTAATAGTTTAGACATTTGTGATGAAAGCAAACACAGATTTCTTTATCGTAAAGATGGCACTAAGTGGACCGTGTTGGTGTCCAGTTTTTGTATTACGCCCCCAATGGACAAACCTGGCTCAGGAATAAATACAAAAAAGGGACAATAACATAAAAACTGGACACCGAGTAAGAGTAAGAGCACAGTTTATTAAAGAATGAAACCCTTTGTCCTGCAAAGAAGGAACAAAACAAAATAATTATTAGCACACTGTAAATGTCAGATTGAGCTACAATTAACTCCTTTTGTTGAGATGTCTTAATAAAACACAAAGCAACTTGTTGTCTTGCTGAAAGACACTTCAACACAGTGAGAGAATCAAACCTGCAATCATCCAAAGATTGACCACTCTACTTAGTTCCCCGGTCACCCAACAAGCCACACCTTTGTCTGATAATGGCAGCTAACAGGTCTGCCATCCCCCCCTAATAGATGTGATCATTATTGAAACAAGAGTCCGTTTGTAAACTCAAGATCCATTTTCAGCCTAATAAACCCGGGTTATAAATTGCTGGAGGGAGTGGGTGGAGGCATGCCACTTAATCTGCAGCAGACTTTGTTTTGTGGTGAGATGAGAGGCTTAAAGCTGAAGGGTGTTTAAGCTCAAACCTATTTCTAAAATGGGTCTTTCCTAAAATCACAAGAAGATTTGCTTGTTTCCTCAGAAACATCCTTGAGATTGAGATGTTTGCCCACTGCTGCAGCACTGATGGAAGAATTTAACATGGATTTGCTTTCAATTTAAAATACAAAGAACTATTTAAAAAATATATGGTTGTGAAACAGTTTTTAATTTTTTAGCTACTTTAATAAAGTTATTAAATGTGGTCAAGTGTGCCTAAATTTACCCGATACAGCCCTGTAGCAAAGCAGCTACAACAATTTAACCAAAAGAAACAATTTCAAGCATACCAGCAGTTGAACTCTCGCAACACCTCTGCTCCTCCACCCCTCATGAGTCTCAGGAGCCAGAAGGTTGAGGATTAGCCGCCATATGTTTCTCCCGTAGGGGTCTTTCTGAGTAATCAAGCATCTATTTAATATTTGTGGAGCTTTTAGTCACCGCGATACGGCAAATGACTACAAACTGTCATTTGATCTGCTGGGCCAAAAGGTCTTTCTATTTTTGTCACAGTTTGACAATCAATTGTGAGAAAACAATGACTTTTGAGCATATTTTTTTGAACTACTGAAACTCCTTAAGCAGATTTTATTTTCTGAATAACATTAACAGAAAAAACCCTCAAATTATCAAACTGTGTCAAATTATTGTGTTAATCGTGTTTAATTAATTACAAATAAATTAGTTTTTTTTATAAATCACATTCATCTAATTTTTACTCAATAACCATCAAGTTAGCAAAAATGCCCAACAAGCTGTCAGTTGCTTTAAGTCCATTCATTTCTGATAATGCACACCTTGAAGTGCATTCTCCCACTCATACCACTATTTGCATGACATGACTACTTATGACAACTGTGTAACTGTGTTGAGAAAACTTCAAATCTAAATGTAAACTTTAACAGTTACTATTAAAACTAGATATATAGCATTACCTAAGATAATGCTTGTGTGAAAGCTGTAAGCTGAATGTAGCTGCTGAAGATGCTGGTGCTGATAGCTGAAGATTTCTGAAATTGATAGCAAAAAATGCTGAAGCTGATAGCAGAAAACACTGAAGATGAAAGTTTCCTGCAATAGTATCTTAATGGCAAATAAAAAAGAAGGAAAAAATGGAAAAAATGTCTAATTTTGCCACAACAGATAACATTGTGCTAAAATAAAAGGTAATTTCCAAATTAGCCTAAAAAACTGAAAAAGTCTAAATGAGCCAACACAGCTAGCATAATGCTAAATTGTTAACGAAACTCAAATTAGCCTAAAAAATTGTAAAAATGTATAGATTAGCCAAAACAGCTAGCAAAATGGTAAAATATTAGCTAAACTCCAAATTAGCCTAAAAAACAGTAAAAATGCCTAAATTAGCCAAAACAGCTAACATTATGCTAAAATATTAGCTAAACTCCAAATTAGCCTAAAAAAACGGGAAAAACGCCTAAATTAGCCAAAACAGCTAGCATGTAGCTAAAATATTAGCTAAACTCCAAATTAGCCTAAAAAACTGTAAAAATGTCCAAATTAGCCAAAACAGCTAGCAAGATTCTAAAATATTAGCTAAACTCCAAATTTGCCTTAAAAAATGGGAAAAATGCCTAAATTAGCCAAAACAGCTAGCATGTAGCTAAAATATTAGCTAAACTCCAAATTAGCCTAAAAAACTGTAAAAATGCCTAAATTAGCCAAAACAGCTAGCAAGATGCTAAAATATTAGGTAAACTCCAAATTAGCCTAAAAAATTGTAAAAATGCATAGATTAGCCAAAACAGCTAGCAAGATGGTAAAATATTAGCTAAACTCCAAATTAGCCTAAAAAAATGGGAAAAATGCCTAAATTAGCCAAAACAGCTAGCATTGTGCTAAAATATTAGCTAAACTCCAAATTTGCCTTAAAAAACTGTAAAAACGCCTAAATTAGCCAAAACAGCTAGCATTGTGCTAAAATATTAGCTAATCTCCAAATTAGCCTAAAAAACTGTACAAATGCCTAAATTAGCCAAAACAGCTAACATTATGCTAAAATATTAGCTAAACTCCAAATTAGCCTAAAAAAACGGGAAAAACGCCTAAATTAATCAAAACAGCTAACATGTAGCTAAAATATTAGCTAAACTCCAAATTAGCCTAAAAAAACGGGAAAAACGCCTAAATTAATCAAAACAGCTAGCATGTAGCTAAAATATTAGCTAAACTCCAAATTAGCCTAAAAAACTGTAAAAATGCCTAAATTAGCCAAAACAGCTAGCATGATGCTAAAATATTAGCTAAACTATCTATCTATCTATCTATAAAAACCTCCAGTTTTGTTTTACAACAAACCGATCTGGACCCAACAGTTGAAACACCCCCGAATGTGTCCAAAAGAAAACCTGTAATCTGCAGCGTGTTGTGCGATGCCCCACTGGAGCTGCAGAGGAGAGGCTTCTTCAGCCGCAGGAACACAGGAATCGATGAGAACACCACAACCTCCTTTTTTTTTATCCATCAGCCTTACTTACTGCATCAATGAGCTTTCACGAAGCATACGAGACACAGACCATGGTTCTAGTCGAACAAAGTGACCAAAAATGAACAGGATGTTTCTACACAAATGAAGTCAGAGGTAGATCTAAACAACGAAGCTCACTGCAACAACAATCACACAAATGTCACTAATCAGTCACAGCTAAAGCTACAGAAGATGAAGTTTACTGAGAACTCTGGTGACATTTCAAGGCTTAGACTGTGCAAGACAACTTTATTTTCATAGGATTCATATCTCATTTATTACCACGACAAGTTTAGATAGAAGATCCACCCCAGAGGTCTGTGGAGATTCCTCTTCCCCCCACAGACCTGAACAAATCTTCCATGAGTACATATAAGCCTTAGTCACATGCGTCCGTTGACCTGTAAGGGTGCTGCGGGGTTTTGGGCGATCTGTGCCCGTGGAGGGTCACGATTGAATCTTAATGGGGGCCCAGGTGTGAGCTTGAGATTCATGAAAATGGAACATACAATTCTCTTGTGTTTGGTAGGTTAAGTATTGGTAAGGGTAAGTCGTGAGGCCACATGTTTATGACATATAAATTGTTGGGAAAACAGTGAGAGAAGCAATGTGTGTCAGGTCAAAAGTTGTTTTAATGAGCCTGAATTCATCTGAGCTACTGTAATGGTCCTTGTACGGTGGCCGTTTTGGTTCAGTTGTTCCTCTCTGAGCTTCAAGGGCCCTATTCAGACTGAGTTAACTCAGAGTTAACCAGAGCTCACTTCGGTTGAAAAGAAACATGGTCAGAGAGCGGTTCCTGGTCCCAGACCAGGTCCGCTTGGGTGTATTCAAACTGAAAATGTGTTCCCGATTATTGGGGAAAATGACAGGAAAATAGTGTCCAGTCAGAACCTATGGAGAGATAATAGACTCACCCAGATTTGTGCGTTCGGAATTCTAGATTTGTATCTCAGACAATATATTTTGTAAATAAGTATAAAAATTATGAAATTAAAAAAAAGACAAAATAAAATGTACACATGCACAAATTAAAATAAAAAGAGCTTGAAACTAAACCACGCACACATCTTTGAAAATGACGCACAAATCGCTTGTTACACACAAAACCACAATTACGCACAAATCTGAGGTGAGACTCTTTTCACGTCTCAGAGAAAGAAAAGAATCGTCCATAGCTGATGCGTTTCAATGCTGATAGAATTACAAATGTTACAAATCAAGACTCACGCACAAATCCAAAGTTACACACAAACCAAGAATTACGCAAAGACAAATCCAAAGTTAGGTATAACTCAAGAATTGCGCACAAATCAAGTATTGGGCATTCGCAAATCCAAAGTTACGCACAATTTAAGAATTACGCAAAAATCAAAAATTACGCGCAAATCAAGAATTACGCACACACAAATCCAAAGTTATACACGAATCAAGAATTACACAGACATAAATCCAAAGTTAGGCATAACTCAAGAATTGCGCACAAATCAAGAATTATGCACGCGGAAATCCAAAGCTACGCACAAATCCAAAGTTACACACAAATCAAGAATTACGCACGCACAAACCCAGAGTTATACACATATTAAGAATTACACCCACACAAATCCAAAGTTATATACATTGCAAGTATTATGCACGCACAAATCCAACTTTAAGCACAACTCAAGATTTACGCACAAATCCAAAGTTACGCACAAATCAACAATTACACATGCATAAGTCTGGGTAAGTCTATTTTCTCTCCATAGAATACACTGTAAAGCTTTAAATGGTTGAACTCGTGATACAATAGTAGAAACACCAGGTCATGTTTATTTAATACAGTACCTAAAATAGCAAAGAGAGTGAAGCAGAATTTGGAACAAACATGCCAACATGGTCTCAGTCATTACAGATCTTTGACTGTAACCTTCTTTGTCTTGAAGACTAAGTCAAGTTTCCTCATGTTTATACCTCACACCACCATGAGGAGTTTAGAAAGCCAGGAAAGAGGGATCAAAGCACCTGATTCTGTTCTCCAGACATGAACACCTGGTGCCACAGAACTGATGCCTTCATTGCATAACAAGGAACAGTGATACATGACTCGATCCATACTTTCATACCTGCCACTAGAGTCAAGATGAAAATAAATGAGGCTTTAGGTGAGGACTTCACCATCCTTGCTCAGAATGAGTGTTTCTGGATGAATTACTCAAATAAAATGTTTTATTTATTCATTTATTTATTTTTTGACATGTTACTTTTCAATTCCAAATTCCAACGTAAGCAAAACAAGCACCAATAATTGTGTGAATGCTTAGTAAGCATTCACACTCCTTCACTGCTCCTTCCTGTATGTTTTTCAGTACGTAAAAACTCAATCACACTTTCAGTGATTTCAGCAATCTTGGTATCAAAACGTTCAGGACATTACTGCTTGTATTTGTGGTATTCATAACCTTTATAGTTTTTGAAATATTGAGCAAAATATGCCCGATAGGAAATGAATGAGAAGGTCTTAAAATGTCAACATTTTAAGTAGATTAGCAACAAACCTTTAAATATATTCATGGGCTGTTTTCATCTTTTAGAGTAATTTTCAAGAAATATTAAAATACCTAATATTTTAGCAACATGCTAACGTTTTTACGCAAATTTGTTATCTGCTGGGGTTTTAGTCTAATTTAGAGTTTAGCTTCTATTCTAGCTAAAGGCTAACGTTTTTGACTAATTTTGGTTGTCTCCAAATTGCCCCCCACTCACTATATAGAGCACTTTACGGTGCGTTTGCCATTTTTAGTGCTGTCCGAATCTACAAATTTCCAAAATCCAGTGCACTGGAAATTTCCTAAAAGTTTTGGGAAAAACTAGCGTGCATCGATGGTCACTCGATTAGGACAATGAATTGAGGTCGACAAAAAACGTGTTTAAATGTAATATTTTAATAAACCACATTTTCACCATCAGAACACAGTGGAGTCATAAATAAATGTTGTGAAATGTTCGCTTTTATTCGTTTTTCCCTTCATGAATTTGGTGACCTCTCATCTGGTGTTTAGAAAAATGAAAGTAAAGTAGTGAGCATGGTTTCCAAATTACCTTTAGAATCCAGGACACTATATAGTTCTCCACTATATAAATTTTTAGTAGTTAGGGGTTAGGGGGGAATACAGACAAAGTTTCTGAAGAATTTTATGTAGTTTTGGAGTTTAGCTAGTGCAAGCAAGCAACATGCTAACGTTTTTGGCTAATGTGTAATCTACTGATATTTTTATTGGCTAATTTAGAGTTTAGCTTCTATTTTAGGAACAAGCTAATGTTTTTGACCAATTTAGGTTATTGAGGAATTTTAGGCTATTTAGGAGTTTAGCTAGTATTTAAGCAACGAGGTAGCTTTTTTGGCTAATTTGGCATCTGGTAAGGTTTTTTGGGCTAATTTGGAATTTGGCGAATATTTTAGCAACATGCAAACATTTTTGGCTAATTTGTTATCTACTGACATTTTATAGGCTAATTAAGAGTTTAGCTTCAATTAAGCAACAAGCTAACATTTTTGACTAATTTAGTTTACTGAGGAATTTTAGGCTATTTAGGAGTTTAGCTAGTATTTAAGCAACAAGGTAGCTTTTTTGGCTAATTTGGCATCTGCTAAGGTTTTTTGGGCTAATTTGGAATTTGGCGAATATTTTAGCAAAATGCTAAAGTTTTTGGCTAATTTGTTATCTACTGGCATTTATATAGGCTAATTTGGAGTTTTGCTTTTATTTTAGCAATGTTTTTGGCTAATCTACTGGGGTTTTCAGTCACTATTCTTCTAATTTAGTAACAGGCTAACATTTTTGACTAATTTAGTGTACTGAAGAATTTTATGCAGTGTTGTATCTTAGCTATTAATTAAGCAATGTGCTAGCTTTTTTGGCTAATTTGACATCTACTGAGATTTTTGTATGCTAATTTGGAGTTGAGCTAATATTTTAGCGACATGCATACATTTTTGGCTAATTTGTTATCTACTGACATTTTATAGGCTAATTAAGAGTTTAGCTTCAATTAAGCAACAACCTAACATTTTTGACTAATTTAGTTTACTGAGGAATTTTAGGCTATTTAGGAGTTTAGCTAGTATTTAAGCAACAAGGTAGCTTTTTTGGTTAATTTGGCATCTGGTAAGGTTTTTTGGGCTAATTTGGAATTTGGCTAATATTTTAGCAACATACTAACGTTTTGGGCTAATTTGCTATCTACTGACATTTTCATAGGCTAATTTGGAGTTTTGCTTATATTTTAGCAACAGTTTTTGACTAATTTAGCTTACAGAGGAATTTTGGGCTAATTTGGAGTTTAGCTCATATTTAGGCAAAACATTAAATATTTTTTTTGCAAAATTGGCATTGTATTAGGGATTTTTAAGCAATTTTACTTCATTTTTTCAGAAACTTCTGCGCTCTTTCATAGTTCTTCAATGAAATTTCAGTCTTTTAGCAGATTTAACATTTTGCAAATAACTTTTGCATTTTCAGCAAATCCCTTCAGCAATTAAAGTAAATTGCGTCTCCATTTTCATCAAAAAGTTTCAGCATCTTCAGCGACTCCGTATAGTAAAAAACATTCACACTAGCATTATTTTCTAGTTAATCTTGGGAGAAGGCTTGAAACAACGTAAACAGAAGCTCTCATTTCCAAGACAGGAAATCATGTTTTCCAGAGACATTTCTCTTTTCCACTGTCACCTTTGGTTTGCT
>NW_023418164.1:7653-8991 GCF_002922805.2 Oryzias melastigma | reverse complement strand
AATCCTTCATGAAGCTTCATTTGCTCTAGAGGGACACAAAAAAAATATAATGTGCTCAAATTTAATCAGATTCTATGTAGAAGTTTGTGAGAAACATCTCTCATCTTCTTATTAATGAATCATTTCTGATGCCGTGTCCAAACATTATTCGATGGTAAGTCAGAGATCCATTTTCTCTAATAGAAGACAGCAGAGGGACAGAAAAGATATTTTGTTGATAAAGGCCACATATGATTTTGTTTTTCTGAGGAAAATTAAAACAGGATTTTCCAACAGTGGGGAGCAAAATTTAAAGAGCAACTTTCTAGATTATTTTTGGAGATAATAATACCTGGGTATGTTACAGTTTATTTTATTGTAATGTTACACATTGATGTAAAGCACAACCTTTGACTGAATGAAGTTCACATTTGTTAAGATTTTTGTTTGTTACGATGTTTGTTTTGGCACGATGTTTCTCTACCTGAAAAAAGTAAGAAGAATTACTCTCAACTTCTTCTAACCATTTCAGCCTTGATCTGATAAAGGCTCCTTCAGCTCTGTTCTTAGAAATACTGACTCATGTTTTTTTTTTCCAGATTGCTAAATTTTGGTTGGTGTGCTAGTGGGAAAAGAACCAGATACTGCGGTATAGCTGGCAGCTCAGTGGGGGTTGCCACGGCCAGGTAGAGGCCTGTTAAGAGTGGGAGAAATCAGCGCTCAGGTCTCCCCCTACCTATGGTTACACAGACCCCCAGTTTGAGCTTAACCCTACACATTGATCAATCCTTTTGCATATGTTCTAGTTGTAATATATCATTGAGATTCCTGTGCCACGTAGTATAAGGAACTATATATATATTTTTTTATAATATGCCATGCTAGTAAAACAAATCCCTTCTTTAAATGTCACCTAGAGGCCTTCACTTAAGGCTACACAAATATATGAAAGTCAAAGCCCTTCCTCTCACCATACAGTGTCTACAACCTATAGACCTATTCAGCTCATTCTTAAACTATTCTGCTCTTTTAGCAGATAGCTGCTCGTAAGTTTCAACTTCATAACTCTTCAACTTTTTTAGTTATTCAACCAACTACCACTTTTTTAACTCCATTGAAAATGGCTTGCGGAATGTTCAAATTAGTTACCAATGCTTTTTGGGACAAAATGTGAGTGTTATGACTCAGGAGGCACTCCCACATTGATAGTTGTGTCAACCACAAACAGCTAAAATACCTTAAAACTCACCACACATTGAATAGATCAAAATACTGCTTTTTCTAAATGTATTTAATTTGTTTATACATAGATGATGAAATCAGCAACAGTGAGAGGACAGATGATTGGAGCAGATGAAG
>NW_023418164.1:0-6596 GCF_002922805.2 Oryzias melastigma | reverse complement strand
TGGTTTGACAACCACATTCTAACAGTAGGTCAGCTTTTCAATCAAAATGGATTACTGCTAAGGTATAAGGAATTTAACACAGAATTTAACCTTGCTGTTTCCCCAAAACAATACCGTGTTGTCTTTGATGCTATTCCAAGACAAATTTGCTCTCTTTTTCAAAACTACATAGAAGATTTTCAGGTTCCTCCTTTGGTAAATGTTACTGATACCCCAGTGGGTAAAATCTGTTTTGCAGTTGGAAACAGGAACCATTGAGTAACTCGTGCCCTGCTTCAACAAAATTCTGCAACTATTTCTTATGTTCACTTTTACTGGAAACAGTTTATCCTCTATATAAATTGGAAACAACTATGGCTTCTGCCAAACAAATTTTTCTTGAATAACAAAACAAAAGATGTTTCCTTTAAAATATTGCACAGATGTTACCCCACTAACCAATACTTAACCAGATGTGTTAAAGATAAAGACTCTAATTGTACTTTCTGTAACTCTTATTTGGAAACTGTCACTCATTTGTTTTGGAACTGTGAATGTTCAAACAAATTATGGAAAGAGCTGACCAAACTCATTCAGGATAAGGTTTATGATGATTTCACCCTAAAAAGGGAACATGTTCTTTTTGGTTTTCTTGCTCAAGTTGAAAATAATATATTTTATGTAATAAATAATGTCATTCTCCTTACAAAATTTTACATTCACAAATTAAAATTCACGCACATCAAACCCTTTTCCCCTGTTTTATTGAAAGAAATTGAATCGTATGTTTTTACTATTTCCAGAAGCTCCCATCCTAAAGCAAACATCTGTCATGATGCCTTTGTAAAATATAATATATTTCTGTAGTTGTATTTGTTATCCCCCTGGCATGTTATGTCTCTATGTTATCTCTCTCTTTCAAATAAATAAAAAAAAAAATGGATTACGCAACCAACTGGACTATTTGATTGTCTTTTAAAAGTACCAAAATCAAAACAAAAAACCCCCACATTGCTATTTTGTCATTTATTGGCCCTGTGTATTTTTTTAAAACATTTATTTACCTGAATTGAACAGCTTTGGGATTAGAAAAAAAAAAGAAAGAAACAAATATACCACCAGTGGGATTCGAACCAGTAATCTGTTGAGTGCTAGCGCAGGAATTTACCCACTAGGCCACCTAGAAACTGGAAGTATGTCACACAACGACTCGTCACCAAGCAGACAAGCCCTGATATGAAAGAACCCGCAGGAAACACTGGGTTTAAAATCATAGTAAAATGTTTAAATAAGAGACATAAAATATTATTGAAAATATTAATACATTCACAAAATAAAATAACAAATAACATAATATATAAAAATAATAACATATATTAAAACTACTTAAACGAATAACTAAGAACATAAGGTCAACTAAAAGAAGCATTAAAAAGGGGAGTCTTGCGTTAGTCGAAACAGCTAGCATGTTGCTGAAATATTAGCTAAACTTCAAAATAGCCACAAAAAAAAATCTTAGTGAATGTCAAAATAGTCCAAAAAGCTATCAGAATGCCATTTTATAAAACTTTAAAGGTGTAACTTTTTAGCATAATTATGAATAATAAAAAGGCAGGAATATTTTTTCAGAATAAATCAACTTGAATCTTAAATAACTTTCAATATTTTACTCTCCATAAAAAGATATTTTGTCAAAATTATACAAGTTAAAAATAAGCGCAAGACAACATCGGGCCATTTATAACAATAAAATAAAATGATCTGGAGGGCCGGACAGATCTGGCCCCTAGGCCTAGACTTTGACACTGTGGCTTATAGAAAACTAAAGTTAGTTTTTATAATAATAATTAAGTTTGTCAGGGTGAAAAGAGTTACAGATTCAGCTGAGCCTCAGCCACCTCTGAGCTGGTACTTTTTCACCCAATCTGAGAACTTTTGAAAAATGTTTATTGCCTGATGATGGTTAAAACAAACCAAAACGTCACGGATTTGTCTTATAAATTTTGACAAAATGTTTTTGAACTTCGTAAAGGAATTTTCCAACAATTTTTGAATAAATTTCAGCCGTGTGGAATTTAAAAGAGCAGCCTTCGCTCCTTCTTACACCAGCAAAGTTACACAGAAAAAGTGCACAAATGAGCAGCATCACGGACTTTTATTCTCCGCAGGTCCGGAGCTGCCATGTTGTTAGAGCCGTCTCCATGGTTACGGCGTCACCAGCAACAATGCGGGGCGAAGCGTTCCTACGCCTCTGTGGTCGGGGGAGGCCGATTTTCTCATCGAGCGGCTCCCCCGGGCCTCCGACACCAGACCGACGGACCCTTCCCGCCGCCACAGCCACGGGGAGACGTTCTGGCACCGGCTGGACGGGTGCGTGCGCTGCGCAGACAGTGGACCCAAGCAGGCGTGCACGCTGACCCGGAAGTGCAGCGCAGCCCAGCTGGGGACCTGCAGATGACAGGGGAACCCGTCCTGAGGTGAGGATCCAGTCAGCAGATCCGGATTTCACGGCAAAAGTCGGCATTCTGCGAAGAATTATTAAATAGGCTCACCATTATCAGAATAATTTGGAACCGGACACGCCTCCTTCCATTGGGCAACACAAGCTCTGATGTCACTGATTAGACAAGCCTCTCCCAACAAAGCCACGCAGACTCCGCTGGAAGGGAACGCTAAAAATTGGGAATACACAGCATTACTGATGCTCAGGGAACATCATGTGGAGGCAGTGGACAGAGACATTCTGAAGCAGGCCAATGTCCCTGATCCTGTCTGGGAAAATCCATTTAAAATAGCCGTGGGGTGGATCTGCAATACATTTAGAAAACTAAGAAAGCGGTGCTGAGTAGGAACAGGGAGACCCGGCCCCACCCCATGGGAAAAGCTGCAAGATCTGGCTGGGTTAGGAGAACAGGCGTTCGGACCCTACCCTCCATCAGAGGGCGGGGTCAGTGCACACTCCAACCCCCCAGGAGCAGAGCCTCAGGGCCACCCCCACCCAGGAAGGTAAGTGAGAGAAGCATTTTGAGGGGACTATTGGATAACTATGGGGGTTAAATTTGGGGTCCTATATAGTGGGGTCTATTGGATGATCATGATCCTAAAATGTCCATGGGGGGGCTTTGGTTAGGTTTAGGGCCCACCCCCCTGGGGTTAAGTTTAGGGGTTCTGGACAGGCTTAAGGTTAGAGGAACCCCCTCTGGGAGGGACGTTAATCGGGGGTAAAGGGCAGGTGGTCATTGAGGGCCTGTGGGGAAATAGTGTCCAGCTTAGTGATCCAGCCCTTCTCTGCCCTCAGCCTCTGAGCCTGGCTCCAGTGTTCCAACGCCAAGGCCTGGACCAACTCCCAACCATGAGCCAGAAAGTGTTGGACCAAAGTCTGGTGGGTTTTCTGTTTTCCCACAATGTTGCGTTTGTGGCCCTGGGAAAGCTGCTGTAATGTCCCCCCTGTCTCCCCAACATATTTTTTGCTGCATTTTTACAGGTGATTACATACACACAGTTGGAGGAGTGGGCTGATGTTCTGATGGGTAAGTGAAAAACTTGTTTAGTCTTATCACTGTTTATCCAACTGAA
The DNA here is from genome assembly GCF_002922805.2 of Oryzias melastigma. NCBI lineage: Eukaryota > Metazoa > Chordata > Actinopteri > Beloniformes > Adrianichthyidae > Oryzias > Oryzias melastigma. The sequence continues at coordinate 3,041 of NW_023418164.1, read as the reverse complement.
TTCTTTAAAATTAGTAGTTTTGTTTTTAGAGTCCAGATTAACTTTGGGTGGAAGTTTTGCCCTAACTAAGTGGTCTTTTGAATTTCTTTAACTAATTGGACTGTAGATTTCGAATAAGTAGACACGAATGGGATGGCAGGTGATATTTGGATAGGTTTTGGTTGCAGAACTGTTTTGAGGACGGCTCTAAGGGAGGTCCTGGAATACCCTCTGCTGGACAGTGCTGAGAAGAGCATTCCTGTCGCCTGCTTAAAGTCCTCCCTCTGTCTGCAGATTCTGTAGAATCTTATCAGCTGGGATTTTACCAGACCTGCAAAGGTAGGGTGGTAGCTAAATTCTACTTGATTTCTCTTTGAAATGTACAAATATTCTAATGAAAGTTGTGGCAGTTTGGTTAGAAATATGCTCACTGATTAATTGTGAATTTTATAGTGATGTCCTGTTTTAAAATCTATATATTTTTTGCAGGTGTTATGCTTGAAAGCAATAAAGCAGAAGATGGCTGTATGAAGGAGGATTCTCACGGTGAACACGTATGTTTGGATGTTGTTTCCTCTGAGTTCACGCCCTGCTGTTTCATAATAGTGAACAGACTAACGGGTTGAACATGTTCCTCTTCAGGAGGAGTGCCTGGATGATCATGAGAACATGCAGGACATGGACATCCTTGACAGGAATATTCTGGACGACGATGACAAGATGGAAGAGAGCGCTGCTGCGGATTCTGGCCTGAAAGAGTCGTCCTCTGTTGAGGGCGATGATCAGAAGAAGAGGTTTGTGGTTTTCTGTATACTAGAAACCACAATGGTTGATCTCTGTTGCTTTGGCCCCTTTGTGCTAGCAACATTTGGATGCTGTTTGGAGATAAAAATGCTCTTCATACGTGTGTTTTCATGTCATTCCTAACGCTCTCTTACTTTATTTCTTTAATGAGTAATGTATTTGTACCCGAGTAGGGTAAAGGTCTTCTTAATCTGCTGAATTCACTGCACTCTTGAAATGTTGCTGAAAGTGAAAAACATGAGTGTAAAAGCGTCCGAGGAGCTTCTAGATGTTAACTGCTCACTGTCCTCTCCAGCTCTGAGGAAGAAGACGAGAAAGCAGAGTCAAAGGATGAAAAGGGTGAGAGCTCGTTTTTTTATTTTTTTCTGTAGTGGTTCCGGTTTCAGGGAATCTTTTTGCTCATGAGGTTGTTTGCATGTGCAGCTGCTGGAGGTGGTGCTGCCGCAAGTAGCCGAAATCTGTGGGTCAGTGGTCTGACTGATCTGAAAACTCTCTTCAGCAAATATGGAAAGGTGAGTCTCATCAGCACCACCGACCCAAGATCCTCACAAGTATCTAAAGTGAGACGTTTATTTTCTGCAGGTTGTCGGAGCAAAGGTGGTGACAAACGCCAAGAGTCCCGGCGCTCGCCACTGTGGCTTTGTCACCATGTCGTCCACGTCCACAGAGGACATCAGTCAGCTTCACCGGACCCAACGTCACAGGAAGATGATCTCTGTGGAGCGGGGGAGCGCGTTGACTGTATTCACAGCAGTTCTGTTGAGCTGATTCATCAACAAAGTCATAAAACTGATCAATTCTATTGATTTGAATCCAAGAAAAGAAAAAAAAAGAAGAGATTTTTTTGCAGCTAAAGCAGTTTTCTGCTTCAGATTCAGAGATGCATCAGGAGCGCTTGTTTACGAAAGACTTAAAGGGTAACCAAACCTTAAATCAACATTTTTTTGTCTGTTGAGCTCTATAAATGGAGCTTTAAAAGGCCTGTCTATTGGACATAGCAACATTTTTGATCAATTAAAATAAATTCTTTAAAACAGAGTCAAAAACCGCCTGTGTGCTGCCACCTACAGGTTGAATTGAGGTTTTACAGTTGATCTTTGATTGTTCAAACCATTTAAGTTACAGAAGTCTGATGTCATGAACGACAGCTCCAGTAATTATAACAGTCCTGCCCTCAAGCCCCACCCCTTTCAGCTGTGGGTGGAGTCAGCCTCCAACTACCACACAGAACCAAAGAAAATTGTTTATTTGTTAACTTCAACAGATTCATTTAAATGCAACAAAAAATATGAAAGTAATTTCAGTCAAATTAATTAAATAATATCCTATTCTGAAGAAAAATGTACTAAATATTATTTTGAAAGGCTAAAAACAAGCCGGCAGGGAAGAAGCCTGCCGAATAGTCCGGAGCCGAGAGAAGACGGTCCACGACTCAAAATACGTAAGAACCTCAACTCTACATTTGAGTCAATCAGCCGTAAGTCTACGACAGACTAATTTTAGAGTTAAAAATGTATGAGAAAAAATACTGTATATTTACGTGACTTGACGATGTAAATTTATGACTTTCATCTAATAAATGTATTTGTTTTTTAAATGTATAATTTCTCATAAATTTATGACTGACAGCTATGACTCACAGAGACTCAGAACATAGGTTGCAGACGTTTGCAATATGGTGATAGCCGTTTCAGGAAGTGACGGTGAAGGCGGTGGCCGACTCTCGCGAGGAGTGGAGGTAATGCATTTCCAATGGGGGACCTCATGGCTGGAGAAGTCCAGTATTTTTACAGTCAATGGTTCTGCTGTGATTTGGAGTCACAACTTCCTGTTTACAAAACTTTGACCATCTGAGCTGCATGAGAACATTGAGATATTGATTCAACCAGTTACAGAAATGTAGCAGCAGTTACTCTGCAGTTGGACTTATTTCTCTAGGACAACAGTCCACTACCACAAATCCTTGAATCCATAGATATTTTTCCTCCAGAGCGTATGGTTTGAAATGAAAACTTAAGCAAATGTGAATTCCTAACAATACATGTTATTTTTATCAGTCATTGACAGTATTAAACCATTCTTGTTCAGTTCATATGGAAATATCATGTTATCTACATGTAAAAAATATATAAAAACAATGTGGGAAATTATATATCTGCTCATCTATTTATTTACAAATATACGGAGCCCTGGGGCCCGTTTCAAGAAGCAAGTTCAACAAATTTAGAGTTCGAACCTGAACTTAGAGTCACTGGACT
>NW_023418163.1:5482-9279 GCF_002922805.2 Oryzias melastigma | reverse complement strand
TACTGCACAACAAAGTCACAAATGTAAATGAAATACCTCAGAATTAGGCTTTTCACAGCAGTTATTAGGTTAAAAATATTGTGATTAAATTGATTAATTAGACTAATTATTTAAGATTACAATTAAATAATCATACAAAAGTTCATTGCATGACAGCTCTACATTAGACATCCATCATTCTAGCCATGTTTTGTGAAAATCGGTTAAAAAATGAAGGAGCTAGCCCGATTTTGTGGTTGTTGCCTGCATTGCTTGCATTGACGGCGCAGCATAAGCTAATAAAGGCTAATATATTAAACAATCCAGAGTAAAATGTTCATTACAAATCCATCACCTGCACAGAATTTTCTGGATTCAATAACAATTGAACTCAACCTTCTTTAACTTCCAAGTCCACTGGAAAGTTGTGTAGCCAGTAGATGTTTGTCATCTGAAGCCAATACGCCTGGCTTTAGCCATGCTAAAGCTAACGACTGACTGTTACAGAATCAAAGATGGGCGGGGCTTTTATACTGCCACTCTTCTGAGACTTACACCAGTTGACCAATCACAAAATTCAGCAGCAATACGTCATTTCAACCTGTAGGGGGCAGCACAAAGACAATTTTTGACTATATTTTCAAGTTTAATTTGTGAAAAATGTGGCACTTTTAAAGCCCCATTTATAGAGGTCAACGGCCAAATAAAAAGTGATTTAGTGTTTTGTTACCCTTTAAGGACCAGTACATTTTTTTTTTTAGGAAGCCCTCATTTTCTGAATGATTAATAATAAATAAAAAAAAGAAAAGTTAAAAGTCTAGAAGCTGGTTGTGGCTTTGTCCCTTCATTCGTGTGGTTTCAGAACATTTAAGGAGGAGGCTGCAGCTCTGATGCACAGCTGAAAGTTATACAAGCACTCAGAACAACCGTCGGTACCGCTGAGCTCCAGCAGAACTACAGAGAACACGAGCGCGAGCCGTCCACCCTCAACTAATGTCTTCTGGTTTTCTAGGAGCAACAGTTAAAGGTGAACTTTCCACCAAAGCATATAACATTTAAAATTAACGGTAAACAGTTCCAAACCTGTAAACTGTGAGAGCGAAGAGCCTGACCTTTAATGTGAGTGGAAACATTTGATTATTATTCACTCAGTTTAATCACCGCTAAGAATTTAAAGACTCTTTCCAATGAAAACTGTATTTTTCTGATGATTGAGGACATCTTTAATGAAAACGAAGTTTAAAATTGCATTTCTTAGGATTTATTTATTTAAATTGTTGTTAATCAAGTCTTTGTTTTCCTCGATAAACTCCGTTGTCCTTTTATTTCATTAAAAGTGCTACTGAAAACATCTCCTGTGATGATTTTGCATCTTAACAGGACATGTTAAAGAAAGCGTTCCTGCACAGCCTCCATTAACGAGGAGGTGAAAGACGAGGATTCCTACAGAGGAGCGTTATGACCTTGTTCAACACTGGAGTGTGAAGAATTAAATCACTCTGGTGTTATTCCGTAATTATACAGATAATACGCAGCGCACATCTGACCTCGCTAATCTGAAGAAAAAAAATAAATAAATAAAAGCTCTAGTTTCTTCCTGAATTTCATCAAACTCTTTGCTCCGTCGTCTGAACCGCACTGAGGATTAGCCAAATCTGTGGATCATCATAATTACTGAATCATTAATGCGGTCACTGGGCCTCCGTGAATGTTATCTGACCGGGACTGCAGAGCTGTGTCGTCAATGTGGAGTTCAAGGAACAGAAATGTTCCTGGACACACGCTGAGACATGAAGCTCCTCCTCTTCCATCGTTAGGAGGAAATCTATCCTACTGGAGATTTTTGGGACACCTTCGCATTGACCAAATTCTAATTTTTGTATGTAATGTTTCCGCTTTTTAAAACTATCCATAGCAAAAACAGATAAAAACACTTCAAAATCTGTTTTCTAAAGAGGAGGTGAAGCAAAAGAGGAAGAAGGGAAGCAGGTGAAGGACAGGTCAGCTCTGCGATGATCTCATATCAGTGAAAGGAAATGGGGGTCATTACGTGTGCACGGCGCAGAGGGGCTGTCCAGGGGCGTCCTGAAGTGATCCTCCTCGCAGACGCACACCACCGAGCCCTCCTCGTCGGCCACGCTGTTGGCCGGGCACGAGAAGCACTCCTGCTGCCGCGACGACATCTTGTAGGAGCCGGGAGGACACGCTGGAAGACAAACATGAAACGCATTTGATTAAAAAAAATAAAACTATGAATGCTTCTGCCAAAACTTTGACTTGAGACCCTGCCAAAGGCTGTAATCTTCTGAATCGGGAGGAAAAACAATAAATGAAGAAAAATAAGCCTTAAAATATCCATAGAGAAGCTAAACTGACATAAAAGTCCAGATAAAGAGGCACAAATACATTTGAGAAAAACTATTTAGGTGAGATCAGCAGTTGTGCTCTATAACATAAAAACTTTAGTATTTTATCTTTCCTATATGTACAAGTACAGGCGCTAGCAGCGCATTATTGCATTTCCAAATTAACACTAATAACTATGTTAACCTGTTTTTGAGTACTTTAGGTTTCCTTAAATGTAAAAGTTTTTTTACGTGCTGCCTCTGAATACAGATAAAGAGGCTTTTAGTGATGAGTTATTAGCAAACACGTCCAAAGCTACATTCAAATTGCCCTAAAATCGAGCGTCCTTCGATCATTGGCCGACCCGCTCTACCGCCTGAGCCACTGTCGCCTGCAATAAATATTTCGTGTGTTGACATAGAGCTGTAAAAGAAAAAGCCTTCAACAAGATTCACCAGATTTTCATCTCTTGGACATTTTGGACCAAACCTCTTCAGACTGTAGGTGGCGGATATGCACTAGTAAACACTAGCAAAAGAAAAAGAAGAAGAAGCCCCTCCCTGCTTGCTCAGTGTGAACACCATGTGCTAAACAGGCATTATTGAAATGTCAAATGTGTGTGTAGCTTAAGAAAACCAGAAAGCTAGATAATTACTACTAGGTGTTTTTCTAGTGCTGGGTTGATAAAAATCGATTAATCGTTCTGAATTGATCTAAGCTTAATAGATCAATAATTGATCCATAAATATAGAGATTGATCCAACGCATAACGCTAGCTGGATGCTAGTAAATAATGGGATTTTGAATAGGACGGCTAATGCTAACGCTCAGTCGACCTAAACATACATTTGCAGACTAAATAAACTTCTTTATAAACTCATACGCATGAATTTTTTACACTTTAAAGGAAATATTTTTTTAAGTAACCATTTACGGTCTAAAGCAGGGGTCTGCGACCTCCAGAGCCACATGTGGCTCTTTTAATTCTCCATCCTGGCTCTCTGGTTGAACTAAAAATAAAATTGTAATTTTCAAAAAAACTTAAAAGCTTCGATTACAGCAACATGCTAACGTTCTTTGCTAGTTTGTTTTCTAATGGGTTTTTTAGGCTAATTTAGAGTTAAGCTTTTATTTTTAGCAACATAATAACATTTTTGGCTAATTTAGTTTACTGATGAATGTTGGGCTATTTTGGAGTTCAGCTAGTAATTGAGCAACAAGCTAGCTTTTTTGGCTAACTCACCTCCAAAGAGTTTATTTTTTAATACTAATTTGGAGTTTAGCTAATATTATAGCAATATGCTAACATTTATGGCCCATTCAATTTACCGGGAAATTTTATGATAATTTGGATTTCAGCTAGTAATTAAGCAACAATCTAGCCTTTTCTCTAATTTGGCCTCTACTAAAGGTAAAGGGTAAAAATAAAAAAATAAAAAACCCTTTTTAAGATATAGTAGTTTCTTTTTATA
>NW_023418163.1:0-2043 GCF_002922805.2 Oryzias melastigma | reverse complement strand
GAGCACGAATTGGAATTGTTTTGGTTCATTGCTAGTGGCTTGCATTAACGGAAATAATTAGCAATCATGTCAGGAGAGTGAAATTCATTTGAAAAAAACAAACGCAGATGTCGTCAGGCTCTGGGATAAACCAAATCTATACATCGATACCCAATCAGAGTCTCTGAACGGTCAAAGTTCAACACGTGTTGAGTGGTGTGCATTTTGTACGTAGAGCTGAAAAATGGTCACAAAAGTTTAAACGTGGAAGCCTGAAACCACTGGAATATATATATATATATATATATATATATATATATATATATGCATAGAGATGGATAAAGCGAAGCTCCCACGAAATATTACTTTACCTCGGGTTCCAATGAAATGAAGTCAATTCAAGTCGCCATTTTTCAGCTGTACGGATTTTGTCATTTTAAGACCAGACGACATTAGTAGGCTGTGATTGGTCCGAGTCGGTCTGAGTCATCATTGCAATGGCAACCACTCTCACCAATCAGGAGTAAGCCATTCCACTTCCACTCAAAGTCTGCTTTCAGTGGAATCTGTCAAACGTTTTAAAAGTTCCAGGTGGGGCCAGTGCGCGCCACATGCTCTTTTTGAGACATCCCATTGGCCAGTACATAACTTGTGGTGAAGAAACATATCTTAAAAAGAACTAAATCTCAAAAATGGATATCCTGACAAACAGACTGACTGACTAATAGATGTTTATTTTTCAATAGAAGTCTATGGGACTTTGGCTTTCTGTAACCAGCGGGTACTTTCTATTTGGAATGTGAGGGGAGGGGTTGTTGATCAGTCCAGTTCTCTATATATAGTAACTACGTCCAAAATGCATTTGCTTTTCATCTGCTGCACAGAGCAATAAAACCGTATCTTAAGTACAAAATCAACTAAAACTTTGCTGAAATAGTTAATAGTGCAAACTAGCTGCCAAAATTCTCATAAAAAAACAATATGGCTGATGAATAAAATACAAAAGAAAAAAAAGATAAAAAAGTAAATGTAAAATAGCTTAATTATAGAAGGCAGAAAACACATAAATCCAGATTACAAATTATTCCAGCTGTGATTTTTTAAAGAAATCTGACTCCTAAAAACTTGCGAATTCTTAAAACATTTTAGGAGGAAAGAAATAAAAAGAAAAATCAAAGTGGAACTAGAATGGCTTAAAATTATTTTGCTAAAATGAAATCTTTACTTTGTACTCATGAACAATGAACAGTTTTAGCTTCAACAAAAGTTTTCTTTTTATTTAATATGGAGCCAATTCAGGGCCAATAAGATTCAAGTAGATAGTCTCTCACCTGCGATAACTTTTTGTGGTTGCGGAAGGACGAGCGTGCAGGAGCAGAGTGTTTGATGCATGCGATTAGTTTTGAATACTAACAAAACGCCACCATACAGACATGTTCTGACTGTAATTACCCAAGTTCCCCGAGTCAGCGAATGCACTAGGACTGATGTTACCACCTTTATCAATCTTGATTGGTCTTTCGTGTTAGCTCCGCCCACACGGGCAAGAGAGAGATTTGAAAGCAAGAATAAAACAAGAAAAAAGTTGAAAGTGGAAATACAAAGATTTGGAACAAAAATTTTGAGTTTTGAAACTTAAAAAAGAAAATCTGAAGCCAACAATAATTAAGTTTATATTAGAAAGTTTTAGACACTCCTTTTTTTCGCCTTACACAAATATTTTCTTTGTGTACCAAAAGTACACAAATATGGAATTTTCAAGTTGTGTTATTTGGGTTTCAAATCTTATTGGCTCCATAATTTATCACTTTGGTCACAAAAACAGCTGATAAAAGATTAAATGGTTTTCCGATGATAAAATGCTACATTATATTGCAAAAGTTAAAGCAGCTGAAAATTGTGGAAGACGGCTGAATAAGTGAGAAACAAACTGCTGTTGAGCCATTCTTCGGTTCCTTTAACAAGCCGGTGTGACAGCTCAAAGCGGCGCTCTCCTCCGCTCCAGCATGCCGAGCGGCAGCCTCACCTGAGCGTTTTACAGCTTTGATTTGCAGCGGAAATACC
>NW_023418162.1:0-8637 GCF_002922805.2 Oryzias melastigma | reverse complement strand
AAATCTTTTTACTTTCTTTTAATTTTATTTTAATGATCACATTTTTACCATTTCTTATGATTGTTTCTCTTAATGTTTCATGTAAAGCACTTTGAATTGTCTCTGTACATGAAATGTGCTATACAAATAAACTTGCCTTGTCAGCTGGATTTTTTTTTCTATGAGTGATTTCACATGTAACAATAATTCAAACTGGCTTACATACAGTTTTTGTGTTTAGGGATAGCAGGTTAAACTTACTTGAAAAGAAGCATTAATGATGTATTTGTTTGTGATTTTTGTTGGTGTTTTTCTTACAGTATTCTGATTCAAAGCTTTTCAGCTTTTGTTTATATTTTAGGACTGATTTTATGTTTTGGACAGTAATGGTGTTGTAATATTGGGCTATACAAATAAAACACAATTGAATTAAAATACAGTAAAGCACTGTTTTACTGCTGACATTGCAGTAAAATACTGCCCAGTTTACAGCAATCCATTACTGCGAGTTTCCTCCAAACAACAGCAAGTTTCATTTCATCTGTCAGCAGAATATTTTGCCAGTAGTTCGGAGGAACATCCAGGTGCTCTCGCAAACTTCATGCAAAACACAGCTAAACACACAATGGAGCGCTGAGCACAAAGGTCCACTCTGAATGAAGACAGGATCAGATTCCTCTCAATCTGATGTTTCTCTAGGGATCCTACAGAGATGAGGAGTCCATTTGCTGGCCTGCCAGGCAGCCGGCTCAGCAGCAGCATGCATGGATCATGATAGGGAGAAGCTGCATAATTAATTTGTATATTCTAGCATGACAGATGTTTGATTTTGGCTGTTAAAGTAATTAATATGAGGGTGGAGAGAGAGGCAGATTGCTGGAAGATTATTTATGAAGACTCCTCAATTAGAAGGGTGGGGGTTGGGGTTGGGGCAGCAGACAGTGTGAGCCCTCACATCACCTGCTCCCATAATGCCCAGCTGTTGGTCTGGCAGCTGCTGACAATGCACGTTTACGGTTGCACAGTTCTCTTCTCTCTAGGCCAGTCTTGCAGCGTCACAGTCAAGGGGAAACCGCTGCAGCTTGTTCTTTTTTTTTTTTTTTTTTTCATAGGATCATTTTCTTTTGGTACGTTGTGGGTCATTGCACAGAACTGGGCATCTACTTCAGAATGCACAAGAGTAGCTCCGGACCTCACGTGACTGACTAGTCACTAATCATTTTGGCAGGAATATGAACGGCACCACTGCCACTGTTGAAACTTTTAAACCATCAGGATTGTCATCTCACTTTATTTCACATGACATTGAACTTTATTTTAAAAAAATCTGAGTCATAGACCCTTTTCACGGTGACGTCAGACAAAATGGCGACAGGGCCAACACAGGGAATAGTTACTTCCTGGCGTTCGCATTTAGAACGGCAAAGCTGACAGCTGAACGCTGTTTAACACAATGAATAATTGAAGGTAATCTTACCAATTTCAACAGAAAAATGTACAATATTTATTTCATAAATGTCCTGCTGAACTGTATTTTCATTTCCTCTCTCAGATCGTTCTCAAATCAAAATACAAATCTTTGATATCCTCCAATATTTGAAGTTTTATTCCAATATCGACCTTTCATTTGAGCAGATTTTATTCTAACTGGTTCTATTTTGGCTGATATTTGGCTACATATGTACGTATTTTAAGTGCGATCAGCACAAAAGCTGATAGAAATTTATGTTGGTCACATTTAATACCTTCAGTAAAGACACACATTGCTTCATGTCTTGACGGATTTTAATCACTTCCCAGGATAAATTTATTTGTTGTTCTACAGGATATTTTAGGGATAATAGTAAAAACAGGAATGGTTTGGTTCAGTGATAATGGTCAGAGCAGCTATTGAGCCACGTAGCGTCAGCTTCCAAAATAAGAGCAGCTAAGTAAAAAAAAAACCATCATCTCTGGGTGAACGTATTTTATAACATTATGTGGAAATAGTTAATTTCATATTTTTGGCAACAGTTTTCATATAATTTAATCATGTTTTACCTTTATTGTCCTGCAGATCAGACACATTTATGATCAAAATCAAAGAGGAGTGATGTTAGAACCACGGCTGAGCTAACAGCAGCTCACTGACCGCAGTAGAAAACATTACAACAGGAATAACTTTGACTTTAATGTCAGACACGCTGGAATTCTCTGACTTTAGATCTGTTTACAGGATTATGTGAGAATGGAAATTTAGGATAGATCTTCTGCAGCTCCAAGTCTCATAGCCAAAGCTAATGCTAGTGTTAGCATTAGCACAGATTAAAAGAATAAAATCATAATTACCTTCATAATCAAGCAAACAGCATTCACTGAAGTTCTTGTAACCTTTGTTTAACTTTAACTGGGTTGTCAGAGAGAAATAATCCACGACTGGTTTCAGATCATGAATTTGGGAATACAGCAGCAGCTGCTGCTGCGTTCTGCAAGCACTGAGACAGGATTACTGACATTTGTTTTCTGATTTGTGAATGATCTAAAAGAGGAAACCAGGTAGGACATTTGTAAAATAAATATAGTGCAAATTTCGGTTAGTGGTTAGTTTACCTTTTATTATTTATGTAAAATTGATTCAAAGGCATTCAGCAGTCAGCTTTCCTATTCTAAATGTTGATAGAGATATGAATGCTTATGACTGTACATATCCAATGACCAGCAGGGGGCGCTGTTATTTTGTGTTACGTGTGTATTCGTAGAAGAAGAATGTTTATCTCTCTCTCTACCTAACATGACTCGAGAGGAGCAAGGTGTGTGGCTGTCTGTTCAATAAACTAAGCCGGAGAGTGGCTAAAGAAGAAGTGGTTGCCGTCGTGATTCCGTCGAGACTATTCCGCTGCAGGTGGGCAAAAGGTGTCAGCCCACGTTGTAAAATTAACCTGCTAACAGGTTATGGGCCCAGAAGCCGCAAGAATTATTCTGAGAGTCTGACGGCGGACACGTGCATTGGGAAGACGTCTACTTTGCTGGCGCGCAAAGCGGTAGCTAGCCAAAAAGTTGGAGTTAGCTTAGCAAAGGACGCAAATGGCAACAAGAACGAAGATTAAGTGGCCCACGTTTGACGGGAGAGCGGAGGAGTATGAGCTCTGGGAAGAAAGGATGTTATGCTGCATGTACAGTGCAGGCCTGAAGCAGACAATCCTGAACGAGCCAGCCGGACCGCTGTCGGTGGATGAACAAGCGCGGGATGACAAGCTCAACGCGGATGCATACTGCGCGCTGGCGCCATTATTGGACAATACCAGCTTGGGACTGATATTCAGAGACACTAAAGACAAAGGCCGAGAGAGTCTCAAAGTGTTAAGAGAACACTACATCGGCAAAGGTAGGCCCCGGATTGTGTCGTTATATATAACATTAACCTCGCTGAAGAAAGCAGACACGGAGACTGTTACGGAGTACATTATCCGAGCGGAGCAAATCATCACAGCGCTCAAGACTGCGGGCGAAGCACCGAGTGAGGGACTGATGATGGCAATGATTATGAGAGGACTACCAGAAAAATACAAGCCGTTCACGCTGATGGTCACGCATAGCTCCGCAGACATGAAGCTGGGAGAGTTTAAAGCTAAACTGAGGAACTTCGAGGCTTCCGAAGATATGGAGCCTGTAGCTGATGACGCGGGAGAGCGAGTGCTGAAAGCCCGCGCGGCGGTAAAGAAAAGAAGCGGACCCCCGACAGAGCTGGTGTGCTGGAGATGTGGAGAAAAGGGACACAGAAAAGACGACTGCTCAAAGAAAGCTTGGTGTAACTCCTGTAAAAGCGCAAGTCACACAGACAGAGCGTGCAGAAGGAAGGAACGCGGACGCGGATCTCGCTGTGCGCGCGCTCAAGATGACGGCGGCGACAGCGGAACCTACGAGGCGGGCTGCAGGCGCGCTGACATCGGACGAGCTGCGGGAAAAGACGACTTCACGTTCAAGACGGAGACGGATGATGCTAGCGGAGCAGCGCCGCAGATCCACATAAAAGGGCTGGTCATGGACACAGGAGCGTCGTCCCACATCATCAACGACAGAAGCCGGTTCAAGAACTTCGACAGCACCTTCAAGCCAGAGAGGCACAGCATGGAGCTGGCAGACGGAAAGCGTACTTTCGGGTTGGCACAAGGCAGGGGAGATGCACAGGTATGTCTCCCCGACAGTAATGGACGGCGATGTACAGTGACGTTAAAGAACGCCCTCTACATCCCCTCATTCCCACAAGAACTCTTTTCCGTGAAGTGTGCCACTGCTAATGGAGCTAAGGTTCATTTTGATGAAGGTAAAGATTTTCTTGAAGTACCTGATGGCACAAAATTTAACATTCATATTTATAAAAGAATGTACTACTTACAAACAGATTGTGATGAAAATGATGTGTGTAATGTCAGCCACGATATTCAAACCTGGCATGAAATCATGGGTCACTGCAACTACGAAGACATCCTGCGGCTGCAGGATGTAACAGTTGGCATGCACATTACAGGTACAAAGCGTAAACCTGATAAAGAATGTGATGTATGCATCAAGGGGAAGTTTACTCAGACAATAAACAGAAATCCAACAGAAAAAGTTAAAGCACCACTTGAGCTGGTGAACACAGATCTAGCTGGTCCAGTAAACAACGAGTCGATAGATGGTTTTAAGTACATGCAGTCTTTTACAGACGTGCATACAGGGGCTGTGTTTGTTTACTTTCTGAAGGCAAAAAGCGATGCGACCCAAGCCACAGAGAAGTTTCTGGCAGATGTAGCACCTTATGGTACTGTGAAGTGCATTCGGTCAGACAATGGGACCGAGTTCACTAGTAAAGAGTTTAAGACACTACTGAGGAAGAACAAAATCAAACATGAAATGTCTTGTCCTTATTCCCCACACCAGAATGGAGTAGCAGAGAGGGAAGGACGCACTCTTTTTGAGATGGCTCGGTGTAAACTTATTGACAGTGATCTACCCAAGAGCCTGTGGCACTATGCGATCCAGGAAGCAGCTTACACCAGGAATCGATGTTTTAATAAACACACCGGTACTACCCCATACACAGCATTGACAGGAAAAAGGTGTGATCTGGCTAAGATGCACAAGTTTGGATCAGAGTGTTACGCTTACCAACAAGATAGAGGTAAACTAGACTCTAGATGTGAGAGGGGGCTCTTCGTTGGGCATGATAAAGGCAGTCCAGCTTTTCTTGTTTACTATCCCAATAAAGGGAAAGTACAAAAGCACAGACTGGTGAAGTTTATCACAAAAACAACATGCGAGAGCGAGACTCAAACTCAGGAGCTAGCTCTAGACTCCTTAGGAGACAATGAGGAGAGAGAGGCTCTGGAGCCCAGAGACCTCACAGACATACAGACGGGTAACCTACAGTCACCAGAGGATGACGAAGAACGTCCTGGAGTGACAGTACAGGATTCAAACAGTAGGAAATACCCCACCAGAGAGCGTAAACCCCCGGGATATCTGAAAGATTATGTTCAGGGGAAAAGTAATGAGGAAGACAGCATGCTAACTAGCATAGACTACTGCTACAGAACAGTTTGTGATGTACCACTAACCTTCAAAGATGCTATTTCATCAGCAGAATCAGGAAAATGGAAGAGAGCTATGGATGAGGAGATCAAATCCTTAGAGGATAACCAGACCTTTACCCTAACTACTTTGCCAGAGGGCAGAAAGACAGTGGGAGGTAGGTGGGTTTATTCCATTAAGGAGGACAGTGATGGACACGAACAGTACAAGGCCAGATTTGTCGCTAAAGGATACAGTCAGAGAGCAGGGATTGATTATGGAGAGACATTCTCACCTACAGCTAACCTGACCAGTGTGCGTGTGGTGATGCAGAAGGCAGCCCAAGACAACCTAATGTTGCATCAGATGGATGTCAAAACAGCTTATCTGCATGCACCCATTGATCGAGACATTTACATGGATCAACCTGAAGGCTATGAAAAAGGTGAAGGAAAGCTAGTGTGTAAGTTACAGAAGTCCATTTACGGTCTAAAGCAGTCAGGGCGTAATTGGAATGGGATGCTTCACACATGTTTGACAGATGACGGTTTCAAACAGAACCCAGCAGACTATTGTGTCTACACAAAAGAGTCTGAACAGGGAGAAAGGATAATAATTGTGATCTGGGTGGATGATCTTATCCTTGCAGCCAACAGCAATGAGAGCCTAAACCAGGTGAAAGCGCTACTGTCCACCAGGTTTAAGATGAAGGACCTAGGCCAATTAAAACACTTTCTAGGCATGGACTTCAGCCAATCTGACGGTTGCGTTAAAATGTCTCAAGAGAGATATGTTGAAAAGATCCTAAAACGCTTCGATATGCAGGAATGTAGAACTAGGGAAACTCCATGTGACCAAAAGGTACATTATTCTGAAGATGCGTCTAAGATGGCGGATGTTAAAAAGTACAGAGAGGCTGTGGGCAGCCTGATCTACCTGACCACCTGTACAAGACCCGATTTATGTTTTGTGGTTACCAAGCTGTCACAGCATTTAGCTGACCCCACAGATGAACACTGGGTTACAGTGAAACATGTTTTGCGTTACCTCAGAGGAACTGCAAATAAAGAACTCTGTTTCAGAAAGAACAGCGAAGGCCTGGGGCTCCAGGCCTACAGCGATGCAGACTGGGGGGCAGACACAAGTGATAGGAGGAGCACAACCGGTTATTGTATAACCATGAGCAAAAACAGCTCATTGATCTCATGGAAAACCAAAAAGCAACCTACAGTGGCCCTATCTACTTGTGAAGCCGAATACATGGCTCTTGCTCTAACCATACAGGAGTGTATTTATTTAGAACAGCTCCTAAAAGGGATGGATTCTCAAGAGTACACAAAAACTGTTGTTTTTGAAGACAACCAGGGAACCATTGCTCTTGTCAGGAACCCCGTGAACAGGCAGAGATGTAAACATGTGGATATAAAGTATCATTTCATCAGGTCCACCATAAGAGAAGGAAAAATGATACTTGTATACTGTTCCACAGATGACATGGTTGCGGATGTCATGACTAAACCTGCCACTAAACTGAAGTTGATGAAGTTCGCAGGGATTATGTTTGGAATGTAAATGTTGAATGTAAATGAGCCTGTCTATTTTAGTTTGTTTATTTAAATATGTTGATGTACAGTATACAGGTCATTCATAAGTGGGAGTGTTGATAGAGATATGAATGCTTATGACTGTACATATCCAGTGACCAGCAGGGGGCGCTGTTATTTTGTGTTACGTGTGTATTCGTAGAAGAAGAATGTTTATCTCTCTCTCTACCTAACATGACTCGAGAGGAGCAAGGTGTGTGGCTGTCTGTTCAATAAAACTAAGCCGGAGAGTAGCTAAAGAAGAAGTGGTTGCCGTCGTGATTCCGTCGAGACTATTCCGCTGCAGGTGGGCAAAAGGTGTCAGCTCACGTTGTAAAAGCAACCTGCTAACACTAAACAACAGCCGGAAGTGACTCTGCACTTTCCAGTGATGTGTGGTAATGTAATCTGGAGCGCAACAATCATCAACCATAGTTCACCTCCTTCACCATGGCAGTCAGCTGATTCAATTCCTTGGCCTGATTGCTGCCAAAATGGCGGCGCCTTGGAGGGCGACCCTGTATGACATCATCTCCGGAGCTCCGTAGGCCTACATGCAGCATGCCTCGCTCCCCTGCCTATCTCTGTATTTGGTAAGGGTGTAGCAAAAAAACGATTCTGTGAAATATTGATACTTTTTTGGCAATACTGGTGTCAATTTCCAATCCTACCAAAACCTTATTTTGTAACTCGTTCATAGGCAAACATGTAGTTCAAGCTGAAAATAAAATACGGAATGTCAGTGTGGTTAAAAAAGAAAAACCCTGTTGCCAAGAAAGGACAAAAGTTTACTTTTGCTGATTCTTCAAAAAACTACATGGGCTTGTTTGCCACCCCAGGTGACCAAAAAACCAAATGGCTGCTAAAACCGAGAGAAAAAAAAACTGCGATTTGGAAAAAAAAGAGCATGAAGTAGCCACTCAGCCAGTGAGGACAGGCCTAAAGAAGGTAGCAAGGACGGGGACCGGAATCTCCTGCAGAGACCAGACAGCCCTCAGGCTCCTCGGACCCCATACTCCCAGAGGACCCTCCACAGGACACCACAGGGGACGCGGTCAAACAACCTCTCTAAATCTACAAAAGACATTTATGAGTTAATTCCTAAGAGCCCTCATGCACCTTAAGAAGGGTAGAGCTTGTCCAGTGTTAGATTAGACCGCCCGCCCAAACCAGCTGGACAGCGGGAGACCCCCACAGGGCAGGCTGTCACCACACCTCAGACAGCAGGGAGGGGAGGGCTATCGGTCCTCGAGCCCAGCTTTGCTTCGCAAACTTGCGAAAAACATTTATCAGGCAGATCAGGACGCTTGTGCATGTGCTCTTTGCCCTGGCTGATGTGACATCACAACAGCTCATTCTTTCAAACAGAGCCTGTCTGCCACAGTTTGATTGACAGCAACTTAAAAGGAGAAATACTCAGAAATACAAAAACAAAACAGTTTCTTACTACATGTGTTCTCTTTCATAAGAAAAATGTCAAACAAATATGTTAAAAACTCAAAAAACAGGATTTTTATCAGAAAGGGACATCTTCTTTTCCTTT
>NW_023418161.1:7857-8994 GCF_002922805.2 Oryzias melastigma | reverse complement strand
ACACAGCAAAAAGAAGCAAACTCAGCTTGAAGGAAAAGGGATCGTCAAAGCCTTAATCCTCTCAGACATTTGCATTAAACAAACAGGACTCAGTTTTGCCACAACAATCAGACCTGCTCTGCTGCCTTGTTCTTTTATACTATACCAATACAGATTCAGGTCATTAAGACATCCTTAAGTGTCAATAAATCACACGACAAAGCAGGATGATTATGTAAATAGATATATTATTATTTCATAGCATATTCACGTCAACTGACAAAAATATGAGCAAATTGTTTTTTATTTAAGAAATATTGTTATTTTTTATTAAAAAAAATATGGCATTGTGTATTCGATAATCATCCATTTGTTTTTTCTTTTAGTTTAATTAGATTTGAGAATGTTGGAATCCTTAGTGTTTATACATAACAATGTGTGTTGGATGTGTATCTAAAATACTACTATATATAAAATTTAATGTGGGTGTGGTCTTAAATTTAGAATATTTATTTATTGTTTTTGTCCCATAAAGTATACATCTCAAACAAAATCTTATCATATTACTAAAATATTGAAGAATTGAAGTCCAACAGCCAATAACTCCATATGTTGCTGGATTAAAAAGACATAATGAATAACTAAAGCTGTTTTTGTTTGTTCCAGCTCCTCAAATGTTACACTTGGCTGCATTTCTGTTACATTTTTAATGTGAACTCAATTTCTACAGGCTGTAGACTTTTGGTTCAATGAAAAAGAAATATATATATATATTTCCCTAAAAATACACTCCTTTTTAAGACGTGAGAAGAAACTGTTAGCTAATGTGTGAGATAAAACATGAGAATGTGGCCAAACATTACTTCCTGAGATGTTTGAAGACTTTTCAGTTACACTGGCTCAGATTACTTTACCCCAAAAATACGGTTTAACTCAGAGGTCTGCAACCTGCGGCTCCGGAGCCACATGTGGCTCTTTTATCTCTCCATGGTGGCTCTCCGACTGAAGAAAAAATAAAATAATAGTAATTTTCAAAAATGTTGAGTTTAGCTTCAGTTTAAGCAACATGGTAACATTTTTTGCTAGCTTGTTATCTACTGGTGTTTTTAGACAAATTTAGAGTTTAGCTTCTATTTTAGCAACATGCTAACATTTTTG
>NW_023418161.1:3277-6827 GCF_002922805.2 Oryzias melastigma | reverse complement strand
AGATAGACAGATAGCTGGATGGATGAATGGATGGATGGATGGATGGAAAGATGGATGGATGGATGGAAAGACGTGACATTGAATTGCAAATATGAATCTAAGAACAGCAGAATCATTAGTATTTTAAGAAAATCATTGGTTGTTATTATAACACACTGAGTGCTTTTTTCACCTTATCAGTAAATGTTAAAAATTTTGATTTTATTGTCATCTGTGGTTATTGTATTTATATAGTTTTTCTGTTCTGTAAGAGTTCAGCCTCGTAGAGTTATCCTGATATGTTGTTTTATTATTTTTCATTTAATATTTATTTGAACAGGGAGAGTGCACATTGATGAACATTTCTGTAAATGTGTCAGTAGATGCTAAGCTAATTTTCAACGTAGTAATAATAATAATGACAATAATGCAAAACTTAGTAAGAGTTTGAGGGTTCAAATAGAATGGTTTCTACACTTTTAGTAAAAAATGGACATGTCAATTGATAAGTTAAAATAAACAACTTTAACAGTTCAAATGTGATATTCATCCAACACTGAAATACAACATTTGCATTTTCAGATTCATGCAGTTGTTTGACATTGCCTCTTCAAGACTGTGTGTGTGGATTTAAACAAAATTTTAAGTTGCTTCTTACATGTATTGACACTTTGGTACACTGACTGTTCCAGATGCTACTGCCCTTTACAGAGAGAGCAGTCCTCTCTGTTGCAGTAACTGATCTGGTGAGATGAGACATGACGGTGAAGTTCCAGGACAGCAGGAGCTCTTTGGTTAAATCCTCTGAAGATGTGCAGCAGTTTGTCGACTAATAGGGATGTCCCGATCAGGTTTTTTTGGGCCCGATCCGATTCCGAGTCATTTGATTTTGTGTATCTGCCGATACCGAGTCCCGATCCGATACTTTTATAAGATATTTAAAATATGAATAAATTGAAGAAACAGATTAGTGTTGTCCCTTATTTATATTTCAATAACCTTCTTTTATCATTAAAAACTGAAATNGAATAAATTGAAGAAACAGATTTGTGTTGTCCCTTATTTATATTTTAATAACCTTCTTAAATAACCTTAAATAAAACACTTCTGTGAAGTAGCTTTAATAAACAAGTAAAAATACAGCAAATATAAACTAGGAAAAAAATACAACTTTCTTGTTATATAAGTGATAATTAGTCATGTGATAAAGTTTAGTGACTTTAGCTTTAAAATCTTTAGAGCTATTGAACATTTTTGACCAAATGTGATTCCTGTCCTCATTTAAAATTCTTAAAAATAAATTATAAGACTTTGTTTCAGCATAACATTTGATGAGTGTTCATGAATAGCTGATGTCATTATTAGTTTTAATGTATTAGTTTTATTTATTTAGTTATTTTTAAGATTATGTGCCTATTTTTTAAGTTCTTAAGACATCACATTTTCGGTTTTATTATCACAGTAGTTAATTTTCTTAACTGTTATTTCTCTGTCAGATAAATCAAACAGGCATATCAAAGGACAGCTCGGGTCCTAAGGAGTTATATCACGGCGCTAGCATGTAGCAGTTAGCAGCTGCTGTGTAGCCATCTGTCTGCAGCATGAAGAGCTTCACATTAAAAAGAAAAAAATACTGTCTTTTTCTGTTGGAATACCTTTAGAGGTTGTTGTTTGAGTTATGACAAACCAATAGAGACACTTGCTGTCAGTTTAAAGCTTTTTTAAAAGAGTTATTGGTCCTGGAAGTTAGCTTTCTAGCTAGCTTTGTTAGCCTTCTGCTGCCGTTTTCTGCTGCGTTTTCTGGTGATGACATTTTGTGATCTTTTCCTGACATGCAGACTTGGAGTGGAGTATTTATCCGTAATGATAAGATGAAATATAAAGCTCTGATCATAATGAGAATAAATGAAATATCCGATCCTGATCGGACAAAGGAGTCCGATTCCGATCGAGTCCCCAAACACGTGATCGGCCCCGATTTCCGATCACGTGATCGGATCGGGACATCCCTACTAAATATTGATATCTGTTTTTAGCTTGTTGTCATTGTAGCTAATTAAGGTGAGAAATCAGTGTCTTCTCATTGCAGACTATCTTTATTCATTATTAATCATTTATAACTAAAGGCAAATCCCTTTAATGGACTCAGTACCCATGAAGTAGCTCTCAGTTTCAGAGTTTTAATGCTGCATTCTTATTAAACAAAGATATATGTTTTAAAATGTACTCTAAGACCACTAAAAAGTCTGTGTATAAGCTATTGTTGGTTTCTTGGGGTTTCGAGGGGAAAAAAAATTGATTGGGTGATATATCGCTGACAAGATGATATTTAATTAATAATTTACAAGTGTCCTTCAGCATTTTACATTCTGACCGCTAGCTGGTAGCACACTGAGCTTCTTTGAGCAACTCTACACCGCAACCAAAACAACAATGTATGAAATTTATTGTATTAAATGTTCAGTCAATCTTGTGGTTTTTGCTGTATGAGACATGTACTACTTTGTGTTTACTTGGGTACCAAAACTCTGTGCGACATTGCTGACTGTTTCCTTTGAAAACAACTATTTCCTAATTTACCAAAAGAAAAGCATCATGAATTTTCCTGGTTAAAAGCAACTTATACATGAGATACAGCTGCAGTTCTTTATGTTTTAATCATTTAAAAAAAATAATTTTACCAATTTATTACAATGAAAAGTGCATTCATATTTAAAAAGTTTTTTCTAAGACATACTCTTATAAAAAGATGAAAAAATGTATCTTGATACGTATCGTATCGCGATACGCACCATATCGTGATTGCATGGCATCGAGATGCATATCGTATCGGGATACGATACGTATACACACCCTAATGGTTTTTATGGACAAAACTCAGTTTTTAAACTCATAGCGGCTGAACCTTTTGAAAAAGGACACCTGCAGAAAAAAAATGTATTGGTCTAAAATTTAATTCAATGAGAAAGTGAAGTGCAAGATGAAAAGGCGAGAAAAAGGGAGGTGCTTTCAGTACCAAGAAGACTATAAGCAGTTATTCGGCAGTTCAACCTTCAACCGCATCTTGACTGCAAAAGAATATAGTTAAATTCTGTAGAAAGTCATTTAAGACGGATTTTGCAACAACCTTCAATGCAACTGAAGATCAAATTTAGAGCAAAAAATTTGAGAAAACTACAAAAACCTAATAGATTTCTTTTAGACCTTGCACCCCGCTGAAATACTATCAAATGTATCCCCTTTTTTTGCATACTGGTGCTTTTACAGAGCCTTTGTTTCTGCTTGTAAAACAAGTAAAATAACTAAAGCAGATACATGACGGAGCAAAACAGAGGAAACTGAGCAGAAAAACTCCCTGACTCATACTTTAAAACATACAGGGTTGTGTGCTGAGATTGAAAAACCCACTTGTCATGCCTGTTGTAAGGCCATAAATAATGGAAAAGGGCAACAAACCTGTCAAGCCATGTCAGTCAAAATGGCTCTGGCGTGCACGTGTCGTGCATTTATGGCCAATGACGTGGGCGAGTGTGTGGGCGGGTGGGTGTCTATTAACATTTAATTCCCTGGT
>NW_023418161.1:0-797 GCF_002922805.2 Oryzias melastigma | reverse complement strand
GATTCCCTCAAAGAGGAGTCTGTCCCGTGTCAGCACACTAATCCACAGCTTCAATAACAACAAATAGATTCATAACATGAACAAATGTGTAAAAGTAGAGAGGCTTTCACTTTTAAAGTTGATGGTATTAGATTACGTATAATAAAAGGCTATTTTAATCCCTCAAATGTGGCTTTAAGCTAATTAGTTAAAGTTCATTATATTTTTCAATTAAGGTGATCTTATTATTGTGAAATTAACTATGTGCAGGCTTTTTTAAAATTTAAACCACTGCATATATTACACTAAATCAAGAAGCACAATGTTCTGCATCACTCCTCCAAAATGGAGATACAGTGTATTAGATCCTAAACCAATAACATGTTTATATTCAAAACAAGGAAACAAAAAGGATACCATAGTAAAATTCAGTCATAATGACAGAAAAAAAAACATTTTTGAATTTCTTTTTTTGGGTCTTTAATTCAAGTAAATTTGCTGCAGCAGGAAGGATTTTATTTTGAAAGGAACTTTTCAATGCTGCTTTCAATTACTACATATAGCAAACGTAATACCACAATACTGTAAATATTCACAGTTACAGTTTATAAATGAATGCCTTAATGATTACAACAAAATCAACAACAAAAATTAGTGTTTTTTTTGTTTTTTTAAATCAGGAGGTGGGGCTTTGAGGGTCAAAGGTCACAGATTCTGTTATATTAGAAAATAATGACATTTATGGATGGATTAAAAAAATATATAAAATATATTTTAGAGACCAGAAACCTCTATCAAAGAAACAATTTTAATAAGTT
>NW_023418160.1:7606-9088 GCF_002922805.2 Oryzias melastigma | reverse complement strand
TTTAGTAAAACTTGACTTAAATGTTTAATACAACCACTGCAGGGGGGCCCCACGGTGCTGCTCGCCGGGGGCCCCCAAACAGCTTATTCCACCCCTGCATCAAGGGGTTATAAACTATAAAGACTGCTGGTGAGGAAGATGAAACCTCAGGAGATGGACTACAAGAAGTCAGCTACAGCTCGAAAAGATTTAAAGACTCCAACAAATAAATACTAATACTAAAATAAAGCACTACAACTTTTACCCACCCGAGACACATTGCAGTACATGTAATTTGTATTTTATTCTGAAAATGTTTTTTTTTATGTTTTTAACACCATTTTTGGACGTGATATTGATTTTTGATGTAAATTGTTGTAGGAACCATGATCACCCAGAAACACTTGAGCATTTTCACAGATAGGGTATAGAGTCTAACCAGTACATACCTGAATGAGTCCTCAATGCTTTTGTGTCAAAGGCCCAAAGTGCCACCTTGTGGACAAGTAAACTGGGATAAGTCAAAGAACTCATAAGAACTAAAAAAAAAAAAGTCAAGCTGAACTGAATGGAATTTACTTCAGAGATATTTTCTGTTAAGGTACACACACAGCAGGCATGTTCAAGAGCATGCTAATGTTAGGTTTTAACCCACGGTGTTCACACTAGACAAGCAGGGAGGGGCTACTTCTTCTTTTTCTACTGTTAACTAGTACATGTCCCCCACCTAAAGTTGTGAAATGTTGTAAATCTTTCTTCCGGCTTTTTCTTTCACAGTTTTATTCCGATGAAAGACTTTATTTCATAGCTACAGTTGGGTACAAACCGCTATTAATAATTTGTTCTCCATGCTTAATTTTCAGACGGTTGGCGCTACCATGGATTTAAAGGGACGCCATCCAACCATCACCACCGAATCCGAGTCCCTGATTGGTTGAAGTTCGACCTGATTTGACTTTCAAAGTGCTTTCCTTTTGTACGTAGAGCCTGGAAACGATCGTAGAAACTTGCGTGAAATCGATTTGGACACGAAAGCTTGAAGCATGCATTTGTGCACTTTTACACTGGAACTGGAACTGGCGCCTTGTTGACAAAGGTCAATTTGCTGCTTTGTTGGCATATGTTTTGGTGGAACCATGGATGAAACACAAGTATACAGATTAAACCTTTTTTTAATCACAGAATGCAAGTTATATCAGAAGGTTTTTGAATTTAGGTGAGTAGTTAGCTTCAAAAATAGATCAATGCTTAACGAAACCCTACAGAGCCCATAAATGAACGTTGAAGTTAAAAATAAAATAAAAACAAATGTTTTTTTCTTAAAAATTAAAGTGAAACTTTTTTTTGGTTACTAACTGGTGTGCACAAGATTTTTTTTTCTAAAAAACTAAAGAGAAAAAAAAAATTCTACAAAAATTGAAGTAAAATTTTTTTTACCTTGTTCCTAACTGGTGCGCTCCTACGGAAAAGGATTAGGGCCACTGGAAAAAAAAACATGAACAT
>NW_023418160.1:0-3989 GCF_002922805.2 Oryzias melastigma | reverse complement strand
AAAAAGCACACACACTATCACACAAATGACACATTTCTTATAATTAATATGTTATCCAGATTTACCATATAGTGAAAGAATAAGATATAACAAGACTAACGGTGTGACATGTAATATAAGATAGAAAGTTATATTGTAAATACGTGAAACTATATTGTACGAACAATAAACTTATCATGTTATAACGTGATATGCCGATTTTTTTAATTTCACTGCGTTAGCTCTGAGCTTCCGTAGTTTTATTCACTTTCTGGTTTTCAGTGGACCCCATAATGATTTAGTTGACTTAGACAGGCCTGTTCTAAATTCCAAGTAATATTTCTGTTTGAATTGTTTGTTTGAATATTATTGTTTGAGTGTTTTTCTTTCTACATTTTGCTGTATAAAAATGTTTTGCCTTTATTTGTTTATGCTAGATGTTATTTCTGTCAAAAATGTATTTATTTGATTGCTAATTGGGTTGACCCGGTGAGGAGGAGGAGGACCAGCTATAAAAGGACCTCTAGTTCTATTGTAAGGTGGTGTGCTGTTGCTCTGCCAGGCATGTTGTAAATTGGTTCATTTGAGTTGAAAAAGACATAAAGAAGGATAAATACAAATTCTGGTGTGGACAGCAGTTTTGTACACCTTACAGGTACTACAGAGGTAATGCATTTCCAATGGGGGACCTCACGGCTCGAGAAGTCCAGTATTTTTTACAGTCAATGGGAAGAATGGAGGCACTTGTGTCTCTTTACTGCCGCCTTCTGGACACATGAGGTAATAACTGTTTTGCCTCTCATGCTCTGGTGTTTGGTAAATTGATTAGAATAGTCAATCTTTATTGAAAAAAGATGATAATTTACTCATAAAGGGGAAATAGCTAAAAAGTCTAGAATTACAATTTTATTTTATTTATTTATTTTTTATAAAAAACTAATAATGTAGCACACACATCTTCATGTAAAATAATACCCTTAGATGTTATGTGCATGTACAGGTGAAGTCTATGGGATTTGAGCTTTTTGGAGTCTTCAGGTACGTCCTAGAATGTGAGGAAGGCAGGGTCACTCAGTCCAGTTCTCTTATGCATTCTATGAGAGCAAAACATACATTTTCCCTCATAATAACACAAGAAACAAACTAACTAAACCACATACTGATATTAAGACAAGGCATTTAGTAAAAATAAGTTTCTAACTCTGTCTCTTGGTTTTTTAAGCTTTCAGTATTTCAGTGGATGGCTCCCACTTGAGACATGGATCCAGGCCTGCTGTTTTAATTGTCATTTTTCCAGCTGGTTAAACTAAAAATTTAAGATGTTTTTTTTATTAATTTTCAAGATATATCAACGCAAACAGAACACAAAGGACAGGACGCAACACAAATGAAACGGCACCATAAACAAACAAAAATAGAGAAAATCTTCTAATAATAAAATTGATTTCACTAGATGGGTTACAAAGTTCATTGAGATTCAAGGTAGAGAAGAAAAGGCTGCCATGTTGTATAATAGTTTTCAATCGATCCACTGATTGCATGTCTCAAATGTTCAAGCTTCAAATAGGACATGACTTCTTCCACCCATTGTTTAAATGATGGAGGGGCAGCTTTCTTTCAGTTGAATAATATCAGGCGTCTTGCCATCAGTGTCATGAAGGCTACAGCATTCCTTTGATAGAATGTCACAGAAATATCCAAAGGGACAACCCCAAATAAAGCAGTGACAGGGCTTTGCCCAATATTCTTTTTACAAACAAAAGACATGGTTTTAAATATGTTTTCCCAAAAATCTTTTAGCCTGGTGCACATCCAAAACATGTGACTCAGATTGGCTGGAATGAGACCACACCTGGAGCAGGAAGGGTCAGCAGACGGATATATTTCTGCTAGTTGACATGGGGACAGATGAAACCTGTGCAACACCTTCAACTGTAGTAGACCGTATCTAATACATATAGAAGATGAATGAATCCTTGGAATTGACATTTGCCAAGTTTTATCAGTTAATTGTTCACCCAGTCCCAGTTCCTGTTCCCATTTGACCTTTATCAGACTTAGTGATGGAACTGACACATTTTGGATTTTGCTGTAAATTAATGACGTCCGGCCTTTATCAGACGGATCCAAGTCCAGACAATTGTCAAGTCATGTTTCTGGAGGCAAAGTTAAAGAGAACGATGTCCTAATGAAGCTGTGAATTTGAAGATACTTAAAAAATCTGACTGTGGAATGTCAAAATCATTTTTAAGCTGCTCAAATGAAATAAATGCACCATGTTTAAAAAAAATGCTTTACACATCTTAGTCCTTTCCCATGGCATTGTGGGAAAGACGGATTTGTTAAGGAGGGTGTAAAGTGAACATTGTTTTGAATTGGAGCTGCAATTAGTGGATCTTTGAGTTTGAAATGTCTTCTGAACTGATAGCTGGTTAAATTAAGGTTGAATAAAAAATAAAAAAATACAAATCATTCCTACCTGTGATTATTATTATTGATATGAATGAACTCCAGGGCTGAACATGTTGTCTTTAGAAATGAACTGATCCAAAAGATGAAACTCTCTCCAAAGAGCCATAGATCCACCTCTGTAAAGGTGAAGGGGGAGAGACGCAGCTCTTCACTGAGCCCTTCGCGCTGTGCGCGATGCGCGCTGAGCGCAGGCGCAATGACTAAATGATGAAAGCTTCCTTGACATCAAAGCAATGGTGCCGCGCAATTCAGATTCACGCACGTGCGAGTGCAGCGCAGTGTGCATGGCTGCGCGCACATCCGCGTGAACAAAGATCCCCACTTGTTGTAACTGACTCACCACAGTCTCTGCTGGCATCATTATGGATCTTGCGAGTGTTTCTTCAGCCTCAACAGATACTAAAGAAGTCAATTAACTTGAATTGTATTTCAGCGTGAGAAATAGAGGTGTGGCGTGAGAGAGTGAGAATGCAGCCCTGCATCCAGGTGTTTCCTGCCCTGAACGGGTCCAGGAGTTTTGGGTCGGAACTTTCTCCTGACGTGTTTCGGACCAACGGCTCTGGATGAGCGCTCTTCCCGAGTGCGCATGTCAGCAGAGTCCAGCTGAGCTCTCTNCAGACAATTGTCAAGCCATGTTTCTGGAGGCAAAGTTAAAGAGAAAGATGTCCTAATGAAGCTGTGAATTTGAAGATACTTAAAAAAATCTGACTGTGGAATGTCAAAATCCTTTTTAAGCTGCTCAAATGAAATAAATGCACCATGTTTAAAAAAAATGCTTGCGTTGAGCGCAGGCGCAATGACTAAATGATGAAAGCTTCCTTGACATCAAAGCAATGGTGCCGCGCAATTCAGATTCACGCACGTGCGAGTGGCTGCGCGCACATCCGCGTGAACAAGGATCCCCACTTATTGTAACTGACTCCTCCCGAGTGCGCATGTCAGCAGAGTCCAGCTGAGCTCTCTGTCAACGGGGGAGACTCGATCAGCCGGATCACTCTGAAATTTTGGGGAGAGTTTCAATTCCATGTTGGGGAATCCCCTCACGTGCACATGACGTTCACACGTACGAACCGCGCGAGCTCTGCTTCATTTAGCGCACTTTGATGCTGGAATCAATGACAGGAGGCTCGTGTCCGTGTGCCTTCTCCGTGAGTTCGGTCCATGACGTCACCGTCCGACCCTTCACCCGGCGATGACGTGTACAACATCAGGCCCTTTGAAGTCTGGATGAGCTCATTTTACGTGATGTTGGTTGGGGCTACAGACGCCATTACCTCATATGACGTCATTTTGCTTCACTGATGTTTCCCTGATCAATCTCTTATACTGGAAGTGGAGTCACAGTCAGAGACATTCTTCAAGATCAAGACCTGTTTTCAAGAACACATCTTCATAACTGAGGACGATCTGAAAAAACTACAAACCTACAGAAAAGATGACAACCAAGAGAAATAAAAACACTACACCCTTTGGTGTGAGACAAGGCCATTATCTGGTGGGAAATCAGGGAATTTATAAAGTTAGGGAATTCCTGGGGG
>NW_023418159.1:7821-9477 GCF_002922805.2 Oryzias melastigma | reverse complement strand
TGTAGTTGTTAGCTTCTGTTAAGGTTTTTCTTTTGCTGTTATTTATATTTTTTGACTAAATGTGACTTCTGTTTGCTCAGCTGTTGGACAAGAAAACAAAACAAAAAAAAGACAGCTGACAAACAGACACCCCCCACCCCCACACATAAACACACATAACACGTGAAATGTGTGAGGTAGGGACTTCAAAAAACGGGCTGCATGGTTAAGGTTGCATTTTCTAACCATGCATGCGTGGGGTTTTCTCTGGGTGCTCCAGTTCCCCACCACCACCACTTCTAATAAAGTTCAAGATTTGAAAGTGTCAGCTACTGCAAGGACTTCCAAATCTTCTACATCTTCTTCCATGTCAAATATCTTGATTGTTTAATTTCCATGTATTCACAAAAAATGATTGTAATAGTTTTATATTTTTTGCTCACTTGTAAAATAAAAAAACAAAAAAAAAACATATATATATATAATCTAGCCTTAGAGAGTCAACAATCTGTGTACTATCTGTGGTGGTCCCAAGCCCACATAAATGGAGAGGGTATATATGTATCATATGTCTCTTTTTCCTACTTTAATGCCAGGACTTGTCTGCATGGGAGACCCGACCAGGGGCAAAAGACCCCCGCAGATCAGCGTCCAGGATCACTTGAGTTCTCAAATCCCTTCACCACGTTACGTGGTATTTTGATCTGTTCTCGCATTTCTGAGTAATTCTCTTAAAACCTGTGCTCAACTGCAGCTCCTCCCATGCCCACAAAAACGAGCAGGTTCTCACGTTCTGATGTCACAGATTGAGAACCACCCCTTGAGTCTGCTCTGACTGCCCACCCCCAGTCTAACACCGACACCCGATTTCTCCATGGAGCTAGCAGTGATCAACAAAAACATATTTTTTACCTTTTTTTTTCTCAAAACTATGGTTGTCTATAATGCCGTCTCTTTTGTTTTCTTCTTGTGTTGTTACACAACGTCGAGGTGCATTACCCCACCTACTGTTATGGAGTATCAGGGCCGGATCTAGCCAGCCCCCTGTTGGGGGTGCAAACTGAATATCAGGGAGGGCAACTTTGGAGATACTAAGTGGTTGGGGTGTAAAATCCCCCCCAAGCCCCCTAATAAATCCTGTTTTTGGAGTTTTGAACATGTATGTGTGGCATTTTTCATCTGAAAGAGAACAAATGTAATACGAAATCATTTTTGTATTTCTGAGTATTTCTCCTTTTAAATCTCTGTCAATCAAACTGTCACAGACAAACTGTTTGAATTAATGAACCGGCTTTCCATCACAGCAGCTCTGCTGCACTAAACCCCTCATCTGTTCCGGCTAGTATGTCTACTTCAGGTGCTGGAGAAGACAAAATATAGACAAAAATATAGAGTAAAGGTGAAAGTTTTTTTTTTTATTTACCAAGTGTGAAAATATGAATAACACAAAGAGATTTTACTAATTTGTAAAAAAAAAAAAATACTTCACTTTGATTTCCAAACTTGAAAATTAATCTTCAACAACTTAAAACATTCAAAGAAAATAAATTATAATTCCACCCTATTTATAATAAATGTCTGAACACGGAAAAAACTTGTATTGAAGAGGTAATCAAGTGCAAGAAAGGCATCAAAATACACTCACTAGGGAGTAAGCTGTCCTATCGTGGCATTTGC
>NW_023418159.1:3161-6772 GCF_002922805.2 Oryzias melastigma | reverse complement strand
GGTGGCTCCGCTGCCGAACACTGGCGCCAACCTCCCACCAGAGGCATTTCAGGGTTCAGTGTCTTGCCCAAGGACACTTCGACACATGGGCGGGCAAGGCGAGAGTCGAACCAGCTCACTTCTGATCAGGAGTCGACCGCCCTACCACTGCACCACAGTCGCCCCAGAAAGGCAAAGGCATAAAAATACACTCACTAGGGAGTAAGCTGTCCCATCATGGTATTTTATATTTGGGAGACTGAGTCTTTCACTGCCAGGAGGCGTGTGAACATGTTACATATCAGGGGTCTCCAACTAATTTGGCGAGAGGTCCAGTAACTCCGTCAGCTTGGTAGACCGGGGTCCGAACATTCAAAAACACTCAGACAATAATTCACTTTTCTGTTCTTTTATTTAATTACAATGTGTGTTCATCAGAAAAGAACTTTTTTATGTTATTGTCTCAAAAAGTATTTCTGTCATTCATTTTTGCACAAAAATACTTAAATATACATAACTACATAGAAAAGTAAAGATTTCGCATAAACTGGCTTCCCTGTAGTGCAATATGTGTGTTCTTTCCCAAACTTTAACATTCTCATGTATTTCACTTAGAGTGCAAAAGGTAACATGAATGTACCTCAAAACACATTCATAATTAGGATTCATATGCAAAACTTTCTGTTTTACAACCCTTAACAGTAGGTTGTAAATAATACTAAATATTGATCACTCAATTAATAACTGATGAGTGCAAACAACTTTATGAATATAAAGATAACCTGCAAAATAGACTGATCTCAATGTGACAAATGAGCATGAACACTAGCAGCTATAAGCTCTTAAATCTCAGAATGAAATCATGTTAACAGAGAAGGCCGATTCACAACTGGAGGTAGAACATTGTTAATGTGTTCAATGACACTTTGATGAGAGAAGGAAACTTCTGCTTTGGTAGAAAACAAGTCAGGATCAGAGGATTCTTGTGGATCTGCATCTAAAACCTTTGTGTTCTTCTGAAAAATCAAACAAACATCCCAGCTGAATTAATTTACACAACTGTCAAAATAAAAATTTATTAAATTGACGCTGCAATGTTATCTTGAAATTTCATGTTTTTTTTAAGTTTCAAAAAGATGTCTTTTGAGCACATCACGTCTTACAGTAATGGTTTGACTTTAGCTTGAAAATATGAAGGAGTTTTGTGAAATGTGTAAGGAATAAACAACTTTTGTAAGTTGAATATAAATACATCATAATTGATTTGTTTCTGTAAACTGATCATGTGAAAGAAAGAAATGAGACTCATTTGAGAACTTGTGTTGGTCTCACTTTTCTTTTTGCTGAGACAGTGAAAAGACTAAACTGAGACCTTATTGAGCAACTAGAAACAGAACCATGCATATAGTTCACTGAGACAGAGCTGAGAAAGTAAAGAGAACAAATTGAGACATACTTAAGAACGCTGAAATACGCCTCATCTTTCTCTTAACTGAGATCTGAAGAAGAGACAGTTGTGAGAGAATTTTGAGATCTCAGACAGTGCTCACTGTGAGACTTATTTCTCAGGAGAAACATTCGAGACGAGTGAGAAAACCTGTTTTGTCTCAAACAGTTCTCATTCATGTCTAGGAGACGTAAATGAGACAGAAAGGAGATCTTATCTTAAATTTTGCTTTGCTATGGGTTCTGACAAATAGAATGATTGATAGAAGTTATTTTCAATGGAACTTAATGGTAATTTTGACTTCTGGGAAGTCGAAATTCTCTCATGTAAATCCACAGCTGTGCTATTAAATGATAAAATCCAATGAATATGTTAGAAAATGAAGCTTCTTGTTGAAATTCCTGCTGCAAAGAATTCTAATCTAAACTAATTTATTCTTCATCTGCTTTATAATTCAGATGACTCAAAATGAAACAGTAACCCAGGTGTAAGGAAGGGGGAAAAAAAGCCTTTTTAAACATTGTTAGCTTATTTATAAGCAAATTTTCAAGAATAACTGATTTACAGGAGTGATTTTACATATTTCTAATAACATGTAATTCACAATACATTTATAGAAATGCTTTCATATCTTGTGGGTTTAGTTTATAAAATCTCTAATTTTGTTAACGCACGCTCACCGTCACTATGCAAAGTTCTTGATAGAATCTGTGGTTCTCCATTTTTATATTTTACAGAGCTACTATTTGAACCACATTTCATACATTAAAATGTGTTTATAAGATAATTTTTAAAAAAAGTATAGTTATGTAGTTATTAAAAGTCTTACCCTGAAAGCAGAGTTCATGGTTGTTGTTGAACAGGTTGGATACATGTTTGAAGTGCATTGGCTCACAAGAGTCAGTGGCAGTGCAGGTTTTGCAGGGTAACGTAGATATGCCTCCAATCATTCCCAGGAGGAGCTGGAAATAGAAATAAATAAGATTCTGAATAATCTAGAATAATCATTTAGTTTAGAGTTGTTGGCAGCCTTGAAACTTGTAAAGTAAAGGTAAGTAAAATGTTTCTGTTTATATATCTCATCTGGTACTCAGTAATTCACTGCTGTCCATGCTGGATGTTGAAGAAAAAGTAGCAATAAAAATCTTCAGAGCAGGTAGAATTGGACAAAGATTCCCAGTTTTCTTTGAGAAATGTCTGAGTGGATGTTCTCTCATGACTGCTTGCTCTGTGTACTTCCAGGCTCACCTGTGCTCTTTTTTTTTATCCCTGCAGAGTTGGGAGAATTTGCAAAACTGGAAAGCTGCAGGTGTTCTCACACATAACTCGTCTGTGTTTCATAACATCATGTTGACCTTCAGTAAATGCAAAACCGTGATCTGTAATCAAAGCAGAGCTGCAGTAAACAGAGAGCAGCTGGAATGTGACGGAGTGTTGACACTCAGTGCAGGCTTTCCTCTGCGTGGGCGTTGACGTGGGCTTCCCTCGCCGGGTTCGGAGGAATCTCCCACTGATGTTGGCGTAGAGGAATCCCCGGCCCCGCCTCCTACAGTGATGCAAACTAAATCAGGCAGATCCATGGTGAAACCTGTTTGAAATACAGTTATTGTGCTTCTGTTGGACCTGAAACTTCTTTATATTTGCATTTTTGTAAACAGTACTTCATGAGAACTTCAATAAAATTGTAGCAAAACTACATTTTACATAAAACAATTTTTCAATTCTTCACTCCTTCCTGAGATTTTATGTTCCTTTCTGTCTAATTAATCCAGTAAGACTTTATGTAATCCAGATCTAAAGTTACATTTTTGTCCATAAAAATCTTTCTCGTGCAGCTTTACATTTTGTTTTTCTGATGGTTCTGTCATTTTTACTGTAATAAAGTGATGCCAATCTTGTGAACACTGAAATAGGATACACATCACAGATCAGACAAAAAAGGGACGGAGTCTCTGTTTTACATGGAAAGTAGGCTGAGCTGCAGTTCCACAAGTACCTGTTACGCCTCTGCCACTTTCCAGATATGCAAATTCTCCCAAATGATCCCGACTCTGCAGGGATAAAAGGCTCAGGTGAGCATGGAGTCAGACAGACAGGATCAGGGACAGAGAACAGAGGAAACACTGCT
This sequence comes from Oryzias melastigma, assembly GCF_002922805.2. Lineage (NCBI taxonomy): Eukaryota > Metazoa > Chordata > Actinopteri > Beloniformes > Adrianichthyidae > Oryzias > Oryzias melastigma. The sequence goes on along the minus strand of NW_023418159.1, from coordinate 3,218 downwards.
CTGATTCAACCGGCTCTCAGGACATCTGCTGCTCCTCCACATCTCCAGCATGCACTG
>NW_023418159.1:0-2217 GCF_002922805.2 Oryzias melastigma | reverse complement strand
CTATGTGTGGCTTTCTGGAAAACCATAAATGTTTATGTTTTGGTTTTGATTGCTGCATGTTTTCTGTTAGCTTACAAACTGACCGCGGCTCCACATCAGAGAAGAAAACAGTTATGAAAAAGTTTGGTTTAAACGACCATGATCTCTATTATCTCATCAGGAGACTTGAAAGCTACGTCTTGAGAGATACTCCTTTAGTTTCTCTGCAGAAGAACGTCTTCCTGTTCCACCAACAGTAGTTCCATCAGAGTCCTGAGGTCAACAGCACCGGTGATGTTTGCTGTGAACGCAGCCAATGACTGAGCTGCAGTGAAACTCCTGTCTGTGACACATAATGAGGCTCAGATTCAACATAGAAGTCCTTCTTGAAACCACCCAATGAGTTTACTTTGACCTGAATCAGAATGTGAACACTCTGTACTTCTGAAATGATAAGAAACTGAGGATCAAGATTTCTCTGGAAAACTGAATAAAGACTGAATGCTTTGAGACTTTGGTCAACACTTTATTTTTGCTTTCAAAAACAGATTCCTCAGAAGAGGAAGAATCCTTTTTCTTTGGTCATTGAGCAGTTCCATACTGTGTACATTACAGCATGTGTGTTAAGAGTCATTGTTGTTGGTCCACATGTAGAGATCCATAATTCCCTCTCGTTGGCGAGAAGTGGCGCATTTCAGCCATCGCGTCATGTAGCAACTTTGAGTTCAAATATCAAACTCATCAACCAATCAGCGACTCAGCTTTGGCGCATGATGTAATGATGATGCAATCAGTGGGTGGAGTTCCTTTATGATATTTTTTAAATTTTTCCTCGACACGCTAATGCGGGACAGCAGAATGAGAGACGGAAGTACCGCTGAAAGCGTCCGCCATTCCGACGCAGCTCCTGCAGTGGATGGTGACGTCACTGTATGGAGGAGTCTCTGAATGATCTCATGAATCCAGACATGGAGGCGGGATTACTGATGCTTCAGTAGAGATCTTCAAAATACATAAACCTGATCTCTCAACACCATCCGTGTCTTCCACGCATATACAGTCAATGCTTCCATTTGGCGATGAGACTTAAAACTTTAGACTGTAGCTCCTCCCACTCGTGTGTGTTTTTTTGCATTGAAGTGTCAAAAGAGGCAGTGGACGTGAATTTGACGCATGAATCGTGTTTGGTGTGAATGCAGCCACACATCTACCTTTGGAACCGTTCGGCGAGGCTGCAGTTGCTGTGAACGGACATATACAGACACCAGCTGTTCTGAATTGGTCCAGAAAATGGTACGAGGACGTTCCTGTAGGTTCAGTTCTTCGTCATGTGACCACAGGCTGACTCTGGTTCTGGTCCAAGAAGCAGCAGAACTGATGGGGAAAAACATCTGCAGATTCGGAAGAACGGTCATCGGTTCCTGCAGGTCCAGCTGGTCTGGATCAGGGGTGTCCAAATCAGTCCTCGAGGGCCACTATCCAACATGTTTTCCAACCAACCTGACATTGAAGCTCTTTATTGGCTAAAAACACCTGATCCAGGTAATCAGCAGCGGATAAGGCGGGGTTTCAGGCCGGCCCTCGAGGTCTGGATTCGGACACTCCGGGTCTAGAGGATCTCACAGTCCAGTCCCAGATCGGCGCCGCCTTTGGACTTCAGGCCGACAGCCACACCAGGAGGCCGTCAGCTGTGCTGAAGGTAGTCCAGCTCATCGCTCTCCTCTGGTTCTCCAGGGTCTGCAGAACCAGACGTCGTATCTGAGTGGAGAGACAGAACCGGTCAGAGATAACCCGAAACTCTAAAAAAAACCTGCAGGTAGGAGGAAACATCAGGTGGTACCACCAGAACTGAGCTGGCAAAGCTGCAGTCCAAACCCACACAAACCGGACAGACGGTTTCCATGGTAACAGACTTCACCTTTAAGGGACTTACAGAGGTTTTGGGACGACAGCAGCTCCGCCGTCCGGATCTGGCCCTCCTTGTACTGCTGGGTTTTCTCCAGGAGGCGGCGCTTGCTGGAGTTCATGAGGACTGAAGCAGAGGAGCATTCAGACTCCGCCTCCCACTCCTGAGCACCTGGCCTGTTCGAGGGTCCGAGGGGAGGGGCCTGGAGGGACCTCACAGGAGAGAACGCCTCCAGGCCCGCTGGCGCCAGTCTGCTGTCGGGTTCTGAGGAGGTTCTGGAGGAGGTTCTGGAGGAGGACCTCGGACAGTCACCTGTGCTGCTGCTCTGGGAG
>NW_023418158.1:8381-9265 GCF_002922805.2 Oryzias melastigma | reverse complement strand
TTTGGTAATTAACTTAATTGTAAACAGAACAAATAGAGAAAATATCCATCCATCCATCTTCTTGGCCGCTTCTTCCCTTTCGGGGTCGCGGGGGTGCCAGAGCCTATCCCGGCTACTGAAGGGCGAAGGCGGGGTACACCCTGGATAGGTCGCCAGTCTGTCGCAGGGCCTCAATCACACACACATCCACTCTCACATCAACACCTAGGGGCAATTTAGAGTCACCAATTAACCTATGAAGCATGTTTTTGGACGGTGGGAGGAAGCCGGAGTCCCCGGTGAAAACCCACGCATGCACGGGGAGAACATGCAAACTCCACACAGAAAGGTCCCAGCCGGGATTCGAACCGGGGCCTTCTCGCTGTGAGGCAAGAGCGCTAACCACTGCGCCACCGTGCAGCCCACTAGAGAAAATATATGTTTTTATTTTTTTATTTTTTACCAAAATTCAAAAACAAATAAAAAAGGATTTCTTAACAACACAACTGAACACGAGTACATGAGCTTCAAGTAGACGTCCTCAAAGCTTCATGAATTCTTCAACTAAACATAGTTTTCTGATTATCTTTGTTTCTTAAACAATTTTAAAGTTGTTTATTATTTTGCTGCTGCGTAACAATGTAGTAAAGTTTTTTTTCTGTTAATAATAGGTATTACATATGAATTTTTTTAAATCATGAAAATTGTAATTTCCATCTCTCTTGTGTTTTAGTTTTTCCAGTTAATAACAGTGAGTCAAAAATCAAAAGTGTGTAACTGTTAGATCAGGGATGAGATGCAGATGAATATTTACTGATTTTAACATCATATTATCTCAATCATCTATTTCAAGAAGTGGCTTTGTCTGTGATTTAAATTAAAAGTTAAAACCTTTATCTGTTTAA
>NW_023418158.1:0-4210 GCF_002922805.2 Oryzias melastigma | reverse complement strand
ACAGGTTTACATTTTAAGAAACTATCCACATATAAAGCCACACCCTCTCCAATTCTATTCACTCTGTTGCTGACATACAAATCATAACCATCAATATTTAGCTCAGTAGCTTTTCTTTGGTTTATCCATGTCTCTGATAGAGCAATTATCTTAAATTTACTCTTAAATGAGTTCAAACAATCATTGATTTTACTAAAGTTCTTAAATAAGCTTCTGCAGTTGAAATGAATCAATGAAAAAGTTTTGTCTAACACCATGCTATCATTAATTTGTTGATCTGTGTAATATTTGCAAGAATCTTTTATACAATTAAATACATGAATCTCTGGATCCAAATCACTTTCCAAACCAAACTGACTGTGTAAAGCTCTTCTGCTGGTGCGTCCTCACCTTGCTGGTCTGCTGTTGATCCTGCAGCTCTGGCATAACTTTGATGTCTGGTTTCCAGACCAGTGATCACCAAGTCGTCTGCTCTAGAGTATTGTTCCAAATCATCCAGTCTTTGCTCCAGGAACTCAATCCTTTGGTCTTTCTGTTTGAGTAAAGCTTTCATCTCCTGGAACTCCTCCATGAGGCCTGTGAGGATCTTCTGATGCTTCACCACCTCACTGAGCTCTTGAGACATCAAATTTAGAGAATTTTTCATCTCTGACATTTCTTCAGCCAGTTTTTTGTTACTAGTTGACATCTTGGTTCAGATGGATCTTTAATTTGATCAAAAAAGGAAAAAGTTGTAGACCAAAAAAAAATAGGTCCGGCACTTCCTTGTTAGAAGACACAAAGAGTGTTTGCGTCTTTGTCTTCTTCACAAAGCAATCAAAAATTTCAAATGAAAAATGCTAGATTGTACTGCACAGGACACAATAAAGTGATCTTAGTTAGATGACACCATATTGTGGGTTTTTCTGCTGGATTGAGAAGTTGGCCTGTGTGTAGAGAGGAGCTACGGCGGCCATCTTTTTTACTGATGATGCACTCAGTAAACTAATTAAAAGTTATTTATAAGAGTTCATATCTTCTCGTCTTTCTTCAGAAATGTCAGAGTCAAACAAAGTCTGAGATCTTGATCACACCAACATTTTTTAAATCAATCCAGACGTTTAAATCTGTACGACTTTGTTGATTTTACAGTGTTACATATAGAAAACATTACCGTGCAAAATCCAAAAACAGTTCAAGATCAAATGAATAAAGTTTCTGAGTGTCAGTGTGCTGCACTAAACTGTGGAACAGGTTCAGAAGGAGCTCAAACAATGTTCAGATGTCTATAAATTCAACAAAATGTATCAAGAAACTTTGATTTCACAGTATGGAGTTCAGAGGACTTAATGATGTAAAACACTTTCTGATTATCACAAAAATATTCATGTTTGTGATTCACAAAAATGATTTCTGAAATACTGTTATTTTTTTCTGATGATCAATAACAATTTTGTTTTATTTATAGAATGAATAATAATTATTGCAAAGCTGTAATAATCTATATAATAATCAATAAAAATCTATTTAATTTCATGATATACAATCATGACTTCTGCAATATTTTAATAATTTTACTGATATAATCAATAAGAATGTCATCTTTGTTTCTTTATAAATAATCTGCACTGTGACTGAAAAAGTATCAATATTTTTAAATAGATTTTAATAACCAGATTACCGTAACTAAGTAAAAGTCAAGTTAATCATAGTGGGGTGGCAATTCCAGAAGCTGAAAACAGATTGACACGCTTTTTTAAAATCATTTTCTCGTGAGAAGATCCATCTTCTCACGAGAAAATGTGAATATGAATATGAGGTGTAATTTCCTCTTGACTCTTAATCATTAAGACTTTATCTTTCATGATGAAAGGAGTTGGACGCCGTCTGTTGAATTTCATGGTTTGAGAGATGGAGGAGTCCAGAACAAATGTAAATGGTTTGGTCCAGAAGATGAAGGTTATCCAGGATTATAAATCAGGCCAGGAGTAAAGGCCTGTAAGATTTAAGACCAGAGTAAGTCTTTAACTAATGTGGGCTCAATGCTGGTTAGGTGACAGACTGGTGGGTAAAAGCTGGTAAAACTAGAGTCAAATAGTCAGTGTTAGTGTAGTAAAAATGTTAAAAAATGTTAAATCTACTGTTAAAAATCCAAAATTGGTCTTAATAAGCAGGAAAAACTAGACGACACATACAAATATCATCTAAAACTTCTTTATTATACACTTACATATAACAAAGACAGCAAAAGGTGTCTTTGTCGGATCCAGGCATAATTACAAAAAAAGTCATGTATTACCATAAACAAGTTGAAAGTTAATGTCAATGTTTCTAATGTTTGTAAAATAATCTCAAGAGACGTTTCAGGTTTTTATCAGAGCTTATATTCATCTACTTTAACGGGTTCTGGCATAGATTCTTTTTTTAAACATTTCCACAGATGTTGAAAAAAATAGCAAAGAATTTAAAGAAACTTGTGATGAAAGAATATCTTTACCTTACACGGCCATCTGAAATAATGAGAAGGAGACTGTTACGTCCCTCCTTGGGAAGGAGGAAGAAATGTGCAACATAAAGAAATAATTAAATAACCGGGCAGGGATAAGAATGAGACACAGGTGTTTAATAGAGTGACAGGTGGCAGGAGTCACAACATAAGATAAATCAGACCACAAAAAGCCAAATGAATAAATACTAATAGTAACTTAGGTTCTCAGGCTTTACAGCAAAACCAAACAGTCAAACATAAGTATCACTCCAAAGCAAACTAAAGAAATCACCAGAGCAAAATTAACAAATACAACAAACTAAAGAGGGGGAAACCAGGAGCTAGCAGGCTTGGGCCAGGCAGACAGCAGGGGCAGGCTGAGAAACAAATTCCCCACTCAGGAATTCAGCCGCCACTGGAGCAGAGCTTCCTGGCTTCTTTTAAGCTTCCCTCCCAGCTCAGGGATTGGTTGGGAGGGTGCCTCAATCAGCTCTGCAGGAAGGGGGCGGAGTCAGCAGCAGTGGAGGAGCTGGACTGGTGCAGGAGCTGGTAACACAGATAACACAAACAAAACACACACACGACCAGGGGTCGTAACAGAGACATTTGGATCAATGGGTTTAATATCAGACACAAACAGGACAAGTGCTGAAGATGAGGCTCAGGTGAAGGACAACACTCAGGGGATGGCTCCCTCTGGTGGTCAGAAGAAGAGACAGAGGCTTTCATATCAACACAATCTTTTTAAAAGATCAAAATCAATTTAACACTGCAGTTATTTTAATTATTTTAAAGTATACAGTGATGTGTCAGGGTTAAAAATTAATGTTAATAAATCCATTAGATTTCCTCTAAAAAAAATCTTAAATGGAGAAAAAGTGATATTTCAGTGTTGTAGTGTTTACAAATAAGGAAGAATTAGTAAAAAATGTGATCCTATTACTAATAAAACTTAATCTAAGTTAAATTCATGGTTAATGAGAAAGGATCTTTATTCCACAAACAAGCCCTTTTATCTTAGATATTGATTTATAATTATAACCTTATCCCACAATGAATGTTAACAGAAATAATATATTTTCAACCAAGAGTGACTTAAACTGGGAAAAGGCTAGCATTAATGTTCATTAATGATTAATAAGAGAAGTTTCATTCAAAATGTTATATAAAGTATCAAGAGAGTTTTGCGTTTTTGCTAATTAAGTAGGGAAACATTTTAATGTATTTTAACGTTGTCTGTAAGGAGTTTTGCTTATATTTGGAAAAATTCCTAATCAAAAATTTTAATATAAATATCAAAATTAAAATAGTTGATATTGTGTTATATTTTGAACTACATGGTTTTTTAAAAAAAATGATTTTTTTGTTGTTCAATGGTTTATTATTTTTGGGAAATTCCACATTCAGAAATATAAATAGTCCAATTCACAAACTTGTTTTACTGTTTTACTGTTTTCATCTGGACTTTAATTCATATTACAAAACAATCAAACAATGATAAATAGCATACATGCATATAAAAAAACTTCAAATATTCAATGTACAAACTTATAATAACTTATACCTCTTATCTGTAATGTTGATTGTTGATGTGTAAGTCTGAACAGTGCAAACAGTGTTTTCTCTGACTATTGTATTGTAAACATTTGTAATAAAGTTTTTGAAAAAAAAAAGCAAAGCGGAGAGAGGGAGGAGCTTTTAACCAGAAACAGAAAGTGAACATTTTCTGTAAGAATGGCGCAG
>NW_023418157.1:7898-9716 GCF_002922805.2 Oryzias melastigma | reverse complement strand
GAAAGGGTCTTGACGTCAGCAATAGACGTCGCCTGAGTTACCATGGCAACTTATGCGTTTGGCGCATGCGTACATCTGGACCGTGATTAATGTGTGTTGTCTGCTGCATATATGGTATTTATTTTTACAATTTTATGCTTGCCTGTAATCTCTGTGAGTAATGCTCCTTCTTAAAGAGGGTTTATGGAGCTGAACTTCTAGAAAGGGGGAGGAGCCTCATCCCGAGGTTCTGGTTCGGCTCGTCCAGTTTGAACAGTCCGCCCTCATTATTTTAAGCGGAGCTTTTCCCGTTAAAAAAAAAGCTGATTCATATTCCAACATCTAACAAATGATGGGAAGGATATTTGAAATTTGTATTTAAAGACGAAATACAGAATCAAAACTTCAAAACACAGGTGAGTCTCTGTTCTTCATCTCTGAGGCTCAAACACAACAGGATGGAGTCTGCTTCTCCACTGTTGGTCACCACAAACATCCATCCCAGAGTTGGTTCAAACATTTAATCCCGACTTTATTGCGCTGATTTAATGGATTTAATTGTCACATAAGCGCGCACGAGGTGCGTTCAGGGCCTGTCTGGAATTTCCTTATGTGCTTGCATTAAGATCTCGCTATTGCTGCATTCAGGTGTGCTGGGAATTTCTAGTATTTGCTCACACTGACCTCAGCAACACAAACACACTCTCATTCGGTGCTCCATTTCATTGTGACTCACAACTACAACACACTGATCTGTAAGATTACACACAATTATGCAAAAATGTTGCACATATTTCTATATAAGCAGGTTTTTATATGGATAACATAAAAAAACCTTAAATAATAATTGTATATAGCTTTAATCTGTACTGTTCTGTGATTGAAAAACACATTTGTGTTTTGAACAAAATCAATTTATTAAAAAAAAAAGGTTAAGATATTAAAAAAATGACCATATGACTAGAAATAAACTTTAGGAATTAGATGAGAAGTTGATGCTTTAAAATAAGAAATGTGTTCATCAAGAGGTTCAGAGAAAAAACGTGTAGTTTATTACATATTGTCATATACAGTATTTTGATAATAACACTCAAGACTCCAGAACAGCCGTTTGTACACCTCAGTGGATCAGACTTGAAGATTTTCTGCTCCTTTTCTTTGCAATAAGAGCTCTGCAACCTTCAAAACGACAAGTACGACAGAGAATTACTACATTCAAACCTGAATGGAGTGCAGAGAGTAAATCAACATGCTCATCAACTGGATCACACACAAAGAGGGTGATGCAGACGGCTGATATAAAAGGTTTTGGTTTTCTTCAACTGGGTCAGCTCAGACACGTCCTAAAGTGTAACTGACCCGGTTCTGTGGTCTTCTTCTGGTTCTGGATGTGACTGGAGATCCAAGCAGAATGTCTCTGCATCAAAGGAAGGAAATGATCAATGCTGATCCAGTATAAAGGAGTGGATGATGTGAAGTGATTATCACTCATGATTTGATATGAGAATACTGAATCAATGAAACAACTCAACAGATTTATAGTTTCTATTTTTTATTTTCAGAGAATTTAAAGAAACAGTGAAATCAAGACTCCACAGACAGCAGTCATTTTAAATTAACATATTTATTTTATCAACTTTAATTAAACAAACATCTATAACAAAACTATAAAAGTCATTTTATGACATCATGACTTCTTTTTACATTTATCAAAAACACGACAAGTTAATAGATCCAAATAAATCAAAGTGGCTTCAATTCTCTCCATCTAAAACTGATCATAAAGTCCCATGAATGTGTGTGTGAGTCCATGTGTTGTGTTGGTTCTATGGTGTGTTG
>NW_023418157.1:3351-6635 GCF_002922805.2 Oryzias melastigma | reverse complement strand
GTCCTCCAGCAAAGATGTCTGCAGCAAAGAACGTGGCCATCGGCATCGACCTGGGCACCACCTACTCCTGCGTGGGCGTTTTCCAGCATGGAAAAGGGGAAATCATGGCCAACAACCAGGGCAACAGGACCACCCCCAGCTACGTGGCCTTCATCGACATGGAGAGGCTGATCGGAGACGCGGCCAAGAACCAGGTGGCTCTGAACCCCAGCAACACTGTGTTTGAAGCCAAGAGGCTCATCGGGTCCTGTTTTCAAAGTGAGACTAGCGAGAGCTTCTTTCTCCGTTCAGAAAATGTGACAGAAGTTCTGTTCACTGACTTAAGTTCTGAAAGAGAAAAACACAATTAGCTTTAACATCTGAGCTTCAGCTCCAGTGTTTATATTGTTTTGGTTATGATAACTCTTCAGCAATTGATGTAATTCTAGCAGATTTTTGTGCAAAAATGTGTTTTTCTACTCAGAAATATCAAACTGTTGTGCACTTTAAAAAATGTTTTTCATAAAAAGTATTTTCTTTTTTACAAATTCTGTTTAAATACTTTTGATCTTTTAAACAAATGTGAAGGCTGCTGTCTATCAGCCACATCTGTTCTCATTGGATTCATTTTGCTGCACTAAAATGTTTGTTTCTCAATTGTGACTTTTCAGTTATCTGTTATTTAAAATAGTAAGAAAAGTAAACTGTGACATTTTTTCTGAGAATACTGAAAATATGCTTTATTGTTGAATATCGTGATAGATATCGTACATATTTTTCCATATCAACCAGAACTACTTCACTGAATGCTGCTTGTTTAATTATGAAGGTAATTATGAGTTTATTCTATTAATCTGTGCTGATGCTAATGCTAACGCTAGCGACAGCTTTGGCTTTGAGACATGAAGCTGCAGAAGATCTTTTCCCAAAAGTTAAAAGTTGACAAAATTTACGTTCTCACATAATTGTTGTAAACAGAGAAAAAGTCAGTCAATTCGAGCGTGTTTGACATTAAAGTCAAACTTATTAATATTGTAATGTTTGCTACACCGGTCCAGGAGGTTCTGTTCGTACAGCCGTGTTCTAACATCGCTTTTATTTGGTTTTACTTATAACTGTGTCTGATCTTCGGGAAAACAAATGTAAAAAATGATCAAATTAATTGAGACTCTTGCCAAAAAGAGGCAAGTGACTATATCCACATAATGCTATGAAAGATGTTCGCCCAGACTTTTTTTTTTAATGTGGCCACTCTTATTTTGAAAGCGAAAACTGCGTGGCTCGATAGCTGCTTTTAACGTTTTCACTGAGCCAAACCATTCCTGTTTTGACAATTACCCCCTAAAATATCCCGTAGAACAACAAGTACATTTATCCTGGGAAGTGATTCAAATGTGTACAGACAAAGCAGAGATGTCCATCTTTGCTGACGGTATTGAATGTGGCCAACATGAATTTCTATCAGTTTTTGTGCTGATTGCACTTAAAATACATGCAAATAACATCAGACAAAATAGAACCAGTTAGAGTAATATCTGCTCAAATGAAAGGGAGAGGTTACCATACCTGCATTTATCCATGTAATATTTGACCATAATCAAAATAAAATACATGTTTAAATAAAGGTTCAATTATAAGCAAAATCATCAGAAAAACATATACTTTGAACAAAACGTGTTACATGTTGGGCAGAGGAATACCAAAGTGTTTGACTGAAAGAATGTATTTTAATCTGCTTTTGGCATTTTGATCCCTCCCTACTGGAGGTTAGAATAATATCTGCTCAGATGAAAGGTTGATTATTTTCAATAAAACATTCAATATTTAAGGTTTATTCAAATTTGTATTTTGATTTGTGAACAATCTAAGAGAGGAAATGAAAATACAGCTTGTCTGCGCATTCATAAAATAATTATTACACATTTTTCTGTTGAAATTGGTAAGGTTACCTTTTATCATTCTTGTAAAATTGTGTCAAACAGCGTTCAGCCATCAGCTTGGCCATTCACCATTTTGTCTGACGTCACCGTGAAAAGGCTCTATTAGTGATTATATAACACATAAATCTGAGAAATCTGTCCTAGTGATATGTATGTATGCTATATTCCGTGGTGAAATTACTTGTCTCCTTTGTACTCCCTCGTAGAGTTCCCCTCTGTTCGTCTGGCAAAAGCTTTTCTGGAATTTATCTTCTAGAAACTTGACCTGGAAAAAAAGAAAAAAAAAACACACATTTCAATTCAACATTAAATATTATTGGAGTTCATCACTTTAAGTGTGTATATGAATTTTAATGACATTCAAAACACTATGATGGTTACAAGAGGGTAAAAATCCTCTTTATCTCAATAAATAGAAGAGATTTAATACAATAATTTTGCAATTACAACAAAAATATACACTTAAAAATTCCTAATGATCCTAGTCACACACGTCAAAACACTTCCAGACTCCATCGAGTTCTTTCTGTGAGTTAGCATAGCAATAGCTATCTTATGGAAGTAGCAAAGTCAGATCGTCAGAGACATATGACAGAAAAAAAATAATATAACTGATCCTTAGCTGGAACTGAAGTATTTTCGTCGCATTGGGACTCTGATTTTCCTTTTACGGTAACAAAACAATAATTCCCTTTGACAAAATACAACTGATAGCGCCAGCAGAGGAACACTTTTCAAAATAAGAATCCATACAACTACTTCCGGTTTGTTCCCCGTGTCTGAAGCGAGATGACCAACGAAGTTGAACCATCGTTATCCTCCGTGTGCTGAATTATGGATTTAATGCGCAACTCGGAAAACAAAAACGGTTCGTTTTTTTTCATTTTCAATTTTAAGTTGAAAAGCAAACGATACATGGAGAATACACAGAGAAAAGCACAATGGAAACGAGGTTTAACTTAGCTTTGCTAGCGCGCTAGATTTAACCGACATTTTTCCCAGCATGCAATGCGGCTCAGAATGTATCTTTGTAAAGTTAAAAAAAAGCCCTTTTCTTTATTTTTCTTCATATTTATTCACAAGTAACTTATAGTATTTCATTCAAGTTTGCCAAAACGCCATAAAAATTGTGCAGTCAAAACCATTTGTTTACAAGTATGTGCCACAGGCAGGGTATATAAGGAAATCGGCGATCACGTGGTTATTGAGATGGGTCAGTCTGGCAGTGAGGGTGATAAAAAAAAAAAAGACGACGCGGGATGTAAAGGTAAGGAATATAGGAGCGTAAGTATCCTCGCTGTCGGACTAGGCCCATCTTTTCTTATTTTAAACATTTTACAACTTAGATTCTAGTTGGAATACTAA
>NW_023418157.1:0-3131 GCF_002922805.2 Oryzias melastigma | reverse complement strand
ACTGGGTCAGTTTCAGCACATTTTCTGTTTACATTTCTTATTTACCTTGTTACATTTAAAGACCTGAAACGGTAGATGTCATTTTCACGTTGTTTTTGTTTGTTTTTATTTTTCATTGATAAAATCGTCTTCAAAATTACTAATTAATTACAAAATTACTTTCTAAAGTAATTCAGCCAAACAATCCAGTTTTAATTAGCAATATCTCTTGGATCTTTTAAAATGTCCCCAGTCACTTTGGATACTTAAAGTTTATAATGTGAAAAAGCTTCCTTGTGTTAGATTTTGCTCATAATTTCATCCTTTAATTTGAACAAAGGATTCAAGATTAAAAAAAAGAAAAAAATGAAGACAAGAGTCTATGCCAAGAAGGACTCTGAATGGCTGCTTGACAATCATTAACCCATAAATGCTCACTATAATCAGATCCACCGTAATCAGATCCACTGTAATCAGATCCACTGTAATCAGATCCACCGTAATCAGATCCACTATAATCAGATCCAATGTAATCAGATCCACTGTACACAGGTGAACAGTCACAAGTGAGGCCAGAGGTGTAGATCTGACTTCATATCCATCAACCAAAATGACCTGAGCTCTCCTTCTTCACTGCAGGGGAGCTCCTTGGGGGGAGTACCTGTTCCAGCAGACGGTAATTTATGAGAAACTGTTCTTTAAAGGATCATTTAATAAAAATGTTTCATAAACAATAATCACTCGTCATATCTCAATGTTACAAAAGTGAGATCATCATCCACAGTGGTCCTTAAGTCATTGCTGGAGTTACATTATATAAAAATAAATAACACAATGGATGAGCAATAATAATAAAAAAAACATCTTTATTTGTATTGAGAATACAGGTAATTATAGATGTCTTATGGGTGTAAACTCCCAGTTTAATTTTGTGATGAGACGTTCTGCATGGAAGCTTCCCGGCAGTTGTCGCCGCAGTTGAGGGAGGAGGAGTTTCTTGGTACGCAGAGGCTCCTCGCGAGTTCTGACACCATCATGAATGAAAGAGAGTTACGATTGGTGAGTTTAGAGATAGTTCGGACTGAGGTAGTTTGGAGAAAGTCTGGAAATTTAGAGGTATAATAATAAAATTACTAATGACACAAATATTCTGTCCCTTCAAACACTGATCTGATTTCAATGTTAATACGATCATTGTCCAAACTCTTCATCCTGTGACACTGATTTTTCATGTAAATATGTTTATGAAAAAAAAAGTTTATTTACATTTTATTTCTTCATTTCATTGAAGCACCTGTTTCACCCTTTAGAGACACTCCCTCCCTTAAATTATTGGTAAAGCACCAGCACCCATTAAATCCTCCCACTTTTACCTCACTTTAAATTGTCTTTTTTTTATAATTTTCTAGTTTTTCTTTGAGGTTTAGAAAAAAGTAACCTTATTTACATTTATTTTTATCAATACATAAGCAAACACACACAAAGTTTACAGCAATGCAAAAGTTTTGTAAACTACTTTATTTTACTAACATGTTTGTTCACCGTTGTTTTTTTCAAAATGCCACAGAACAAATTCTGCAGTTATTTGTGTCCACTAGATGTCCTCCTAGAGCAGAAGTCGGCAACCTTTAACAGTAAAAGAGCCATTTGGGCTCTTTTTCTACTGATCAAAACCATAGACTGTATATAAAATAACTGGACAGAGCAAGCCCCCCTCCTTCCGTGTTCCATATAGGAAGTACCACTGGGTTGCAAAAAGGCCAAAGTCCCATTGACTTACATTGGGAAACAGACAGTTATTTCTCAGTCATTTTATATGTCAGAATAATCATTCCTCTGCTGCTTTCTGATCAACTTCTTTTTTCTAATCCTATTTTTTTTAAAGATTTTTTTCCATTATCACAAGTTATTAGAGTTATAAATTGACCAATCAGATGGCTCAATAAGCGTTTGTGGGTCTGACGTCGAACGTCTGGGGGGTTTGATTGACAGATGACGGGTAGCCAATGGGAGCAGACTTCCATGGGTCCGTGAAGACCTTTTAACACCTACTTTACAATTCAACAATGTAATCATTGTCCTACTGTTTTTTTCCTCAATGGAATGTACCGATGCAGCAGTTTGAAACAAGAGGAGCATGCTGTCGACATTTAGATGAGGATTTACTCTGTAGAAATAGATTTCACTCTGAGGTTATGTGCTTTGGACTTTGTTTTAACGTTCATTTTTCTTTTTTTCACCGTTTTGGTTGTAGCTTATAAATTGTAAGTTACATATATGCGCATAAAATCACCAACCAAAGTTTAATCTTCGCCACACTTTTCCAGCTTCAGCCTGAATTAGACACAGCTGTCTGAGGAACGCAGGACAAACCTGAAAGGACCTGGTCGTATTTTCACAGAAAAAAGATCCAGCTGTTCACTTGTTAGGATGGTCATTTATTTTAAATACAGCTGAATGTGCTTCTCACATGAATCTGATCAGACTATAAACCTGGCAGCGCATGTTAAGAGATAGGGTTAGGGTCAGCAGCTTCACCCAAATGCTCCTTTCATCTCGACAAAAAGGAATAAAAGTAAATCCCAAAGGACCGCTGACAGAATCAAATGTTGGAATGGTTCTCCCTCAAAGGCTTCAATGACTTGTACAATCAGCCCAGTCTCAGTAAAATGCGTACATATTCCACGATTTGGGAAATACCGTGTATAATATACGACAAAACCAGTTTTTGCGTGCATATAATACGCGGTCCTAAACGTGTTAAAATGTGTTTTCCACGATTGACACGTCCCCTGGTGGAGGCGTGAGCATCACCAACAGCCCCACAAACGAATAATTTGCTTTTCTAACCCTAACCATAACCATAATGTCACAGGTGGGAGGTTCCTACTCTTTGAGAGGTCGGATGCCGTGCAGGAGTCAGGACAACCAGGTTCGACCAATTCAGGGGAATGAAAGTTTTTGTCCACAGGGTTTTTTTTTAAAAAAAGGAGAAGAGTCAATAAAAAGCGTCCAGGCACAAATGGTCCACGCCAACATCCTGGTCAAAGAGCACGCAGTCCAAACCCAGTCTAAAACACATAAAACCAAATAAAAACAAGATAAAAGTCAATTAAAACCAAAAGCATGCAATAAAATGATCTAAAATGTGT
>NW_023418156.1:5901-9883 GCF_002922805.2 Oryzias melastigma | reverse complement strand
CAACCCATCACCTACTGGTATGTCTCAATCAAAGTTTGGGTCAAGTTAACCTGAAGAGAAAGACGATTAGATGTAATGAGCAGCAGCTGTGTCTCTGCAGGAGAACCCTTTAAGCTCCTCTTGTTTGTTGGGTTCTTATCAGAAACTAGCGCACCACAAGGACACGGACGCCCCCAGGCTCAGATGTGATCGCTGGCTCAGTAATCAATCTCCCTGCGTGTAGAGATGATCGCCAGACCCAGGAAGCCAGAACCCAAGGGACACGGCTACTATTGCTAAAGGGTCTGGTTCCCCTGTCGGGAAAGGGGTTCTCCCCAGATCCTGCAGCCATGGGAGGTGTCACCCAGAGAAACAGCAGGCCCTAAGAGGGCCAGAGAGATGCTAAAAGAATGCAGTAACATTTAAACGAGTGTGAGAACAAACCATCATAAAAATAACATGGTGTTTTAATAATAAGGGTCAAAGTGAAGTGCTTTTTGCCGCAGCTGCAAACATTCTTTCTTTTTAATGTAAATGGTTTGCCTTTCAAAGCAAAGAGACGCTGAGCAGCATCAGTTTCTGTATATATGAGACCACAGACACAATGACTTTTCATAAAATTAGTTCAGCAAGAACCACATCCTGTAGACTCTGTAAAGATGGCTTCATGCAGCAGAAGATATTTTTAAAAACACTAAAGACAGAATAATGCAGAAAATGATGAGAAGTCGTATTACTGTTGCATAGATTAGAGCAGAATTTGGTGTTTTTAGGGTCAATTGTAATTTTAAGATGTGAGTCTGTATAAACTGTTTTTGAAATTTACTGAAGAAAATCAGTACATCTAGATTTTCATTTTATAAAAAACAATAATCTATCAAACCATGAATGTCTCAAACTGAAGAAATTCTTTGAGTGAGCATTTCTGAAAGCGGAAGGAAGGAAGTGGGTCTTACAGAAGGAACTGTTTCCAGCCAGCAAAGTGAACTTTAACCACACATGAATCAGTCATTCTGCAGTTCAAAGCTGTGACTTTACTGAGACAGACCTACAAAAAAGAATTTAAAGTTTAGTTTATTTATCTTTTCCAATGTGTTTTTCTCTTTATATTTTTCACTAACTTTAAAAAGAAATAGAGTTGTATTACTGTGAAAAGATCATCAATTAAAAACAGATCAATGAGGACTGGAGCATCGTATTAAAACTCAGGTAAGCATTTCAACCATTTGACTATATTCTGAAATTCTCAATTAAAAATATTTTATGTAGCAGGAATACATTTTCAAAATTTGATTTGACTTTCAAAACTGTTACAGGAATAATGAATGAGAGAGGAGTTATGTGAAAGTGTAAAGTGTAATACAACAATCACTGAAAAATGAATTTCTGCTGCGATTCAACAAGTACAGGGGGGCAAAAATATATTCAAGTTCTCCCTCTTATAAAGACGAGCAAGGCTTATTTTCAAAGCTTTTAGTACTTTGGTCCCAGCTCTCTGCAGTTCATTCACTTGGTCCTCCTGTGTTGCTATGGGACATTGATCACCATCTTTGTGATCATTTTGACCTCACGGCCTGAGAACTTTCATGGTTCCCCAATATTCTTGCATTTCTCCCATTTTCTAATGATTGCTCCCACAGTTGATTTCTTCACACTAAGCTGCTAGTCTGCTGCAGAATCAGTTTTCCCAGCCTGGAGCAGGAATACATTTTCTTTTATGGTGTCCTTTGACAGCTCTTTGGTTTTGGTCAGAGCAGAATTAGAAGTCCTTCTGTTTAATGTTGTGGACGGGGATATTTTATACATAATATGAAAGTGTTTGTTCACTTTATAGCACTGAAAAATCAAAATCAGAAAAGAGTCGTCCTACTCTGAACATCAATGATCTAAACGAGAGCGATGAGAAGAAAAAGTGAAGAAAAAGTCACGTGTTCAAAGCTGAAGAAGACAGCAGCCATGTTCCTGACAGAAGCTGGATGTCTGCTTTTCATTCTTTACATATCAGGTAAATAATCTCAGATTATTTGTAAGCGTCACTTAAAGAACCGGCTCAGATTCTGTTTGATAGTTTTTAAAGAAATAATGGATCTTCCTTATGAAATAAATCCTCCCTTTTGTGCCATATTAAGCTACTATTTTAATTTAATTGAAATCTCTGATATATATAGAAAATTGTCTTTCCGTGTAAACGATCCAAAGAAATGATGTGATTCTGTTTGATAGTTCTGGAAATCTTCTGTTACAGGAGTTCAGGGACAAACAAACAGCATCTGTGGATTAAAAGGTTCATCAGTGAATCTGAGCTGCTCTGCTGGAGATTCAGCAGCAGACAAAGAATATACATGGTTCATTGATTTCAAGAATGCCTCAGAGAGTGACTTTCATGAGGTTGTTGTGGATGGAAACCAAAAAAAGTACAGAATATCTGAAGGGAGTCGTCCCACTCTGACCATCAATGATCTAAACAAGAACGATGAGAAACTTTATGTCTGCTGTGAATCTGCTGACAGACGAGACATCTGCAGCAGAAACCAAACTGCGCTCTATGTTGGAGGTAAAGTGGTTTTGAAAATGCACGTCTGTTCCTGTAAATAACAATCAGCAAAGACTGTTCTAACTGTTGTTGCAGAGCTGCAGGTGAAGGTGTTTCCCTCCAAACATGAACAGACAGTAACACTCATGTGCAGCAGCGGCTGTCCTTTCACTCCAAAACACACAGGCTTCATCTGGTTCAAGAACAGACAGTTCCTCTATCAGGACTGGTCTCCATGGTACCAAGAGCTGGTCAGCGGTGAGGAGGCAGTCACTTACTCCTGTGCTGTCAAAGGTCACGAGGATTTCAGAGCTCCTGAAGTCTCAGTCGGTGAGCAGCAGCACATTCTTCCTTCCTGTGTGAAAGAAACTTGAAATAAACTCACTTTTTATTCTCAGAACACGTTCTTGTAGGTTTAAATAATGAAAAGTCTTTGCTTCTTCAACCAGATTTAGTCACTTCAGCTTGTTTCAGAGTGACCTATGCTGGAGGGAGCATGTGTTCATCAGGGAAGAAACAATGTTCAATCGTGTTTCCAACAGGTGACCTTTCACCTTTCACACTTATCATTCAGTTTGATTTAAAGTCAAGTTTTCAATGATTGTTTGTGGTGATACTTTCCATTGACTCTTGAATCAGTTACAATCATGAAAAATATCTAGAATCTCTCAACAGAAATCTTTCTCCACCAGACCTCTGTAGACCAANAGCTCCTGAAGTCTCAGTCGGTGAGCAGCAGCACATTCTTCCTTCATGTGTGAAAGAAACTTGAAATAAACTCACTTTTTATTCTCAGAATACGTTCTTGTAGGTTTAAATATGAAAAGTCTTTGTTTTTTCAACCAGATTTAGTCACGTCAGCTTGTTTCAGAGTGACCTATGCTGGAGGGAGCATGTGTTCATCAGGAGAGAAACAATGTTCAATCGTGTTTCCAACAGGTGACCTTTCACCTTTCACACTTCTCATTCAGTTTGATTTAAAGTCAAGTTTTCAATGATTGTTTGTGGTGATGCTTTCCATGGACTCTTGAATCAGTTACACTCATGAAAAATATCTATAATCTCTCAACAGAAATCTTTCTCCACCAGACCTCTGTAGACCAACATCATGTCAAATTCAACTGCAGCAGCAGCGGCAGCAGCAGCAGCAGCAGCAGCAACAGCAGCAGCAGCAACAGCAGCAGCAGCAGCAGCAGCAGCAGCAGCAGCAGCAGCAGCAGCAGCAGCAGCAGCTGTTCTCTGACTGATCCTCAGGCCTCCATTGTTTTGTTTAGGAACAGAAAACCAGAGGAAAAGCAGAAAGCAGTTACCTTATCATCTCCAGACACCTTCACTTGTGCTGTAAAAGATCTTCAGGATATTCATTCAGCTGATGTCTGTGAGTGAACAAACACAAAGTTCTTTTTGATTAAAAACACACATTTGTCATTCTGTGAACTTTATGTGCTCAGTAAATAATAATGATTTTAG
>NW_023418156.1:1019-2767 GCF_002922805.2 Oryzias melastigma | reverse complement strand
TTGTTTCGGATCGAGTCCTGAACCTTGCGTTTGATCTGCATTCAGGCTGCCGTCAAGCTGACTTTCTTGTTCTAAATCAAAGTTTGTAAACAAAACCACATGACTAAAGATCTCTTTACGCTCTTCACTATATGTCATAATCACTTCAACGCACCTTCATAACCATCATCTCGCCAGTAACCGCCTTGCAGCATGCCTCTGCCGTCCCAAAGTAGCAGTAAAAAGTGTTGTACCTGATGCTGATACAGACATTTAAATTTAATCAACGAAATATGAGTGAAGTTTCCCGACAAAAACTTAAAACTTTCAATTTCCACCATTTTTTCCACCTGTTGTTGCTTTGCCCTTCCCCTGTAATTCTTGGCTAATTCACCATTATCATTATTATTATTAACACTATCATTTAATTCTAGTAGCTTCTCTCATATGTGACAGACCATGTTGGTCAAAGAGCTGATTTGTGGTAGAGTATCCCGCCGGGTGTGGTGGCGCGTGCCTGTAATCCAAGTGTCATGGAGGCTGAGGCTGGAGGATCGTTGGAGCTCAGGAGCTCTGAGCTGCAGTGGACTATGCTGATCGGGAGTCCGCACTCAGTTCGGCATCGATATGGTGTTTCTGGGGGAGCCCGGGACAACCAGGTTGTCTAAGGAGGGGTGAATCGGCCCAGGTCGGAAACGGAGCAGGTCAAAGCCCGCGTGCTGCTCAGTTGTGGGATCGCACCTGAGAGTAGACGCTGAAGCACAGCCTGAGTAACACATAGAGACCCAGTCTTTTGATAAACTCTGTTCTTTTCTTTAGAATTCTCTGGTAACACACACTCCAACACTGACATGTTCCTGAAGCTTTTTTAAAGTCTTTGTCTAATTTTCACAGTGAAAAACAGTGTTTACTGTAGTTCCTATACTACCCCCTACTGGATTTAAATCGATCCAAATCACAGCAAAGCCTGTTACCTCAACATAAATTATTCTGCTGCAGCTGAGAATGTAATTTGAGAATCTATTTTCTTGATTTTTATTTTACTTTTTTGGATCAACAGTGAAACTAACAAACAAACAAAAAAAAGTGTGAAAAATAGTATGGTCATTTAAATGCTCAAACAGCTGAACTTTTATATTGATAAAATAATTGTTATATGTTTTCGTTGAGGATAAGTATTTACCTTTCATTTTTTTACGTACATTTTATAGTTATTAATTATTTCTTAACTTTAAAAGCAAAATCCATGAAAGAGTGAAATAGTAAGCATTTAAAATTGAATACATTTGACATGTTCTCTGAATCCATTTTGGGGGTCATGGGGTTGCTGGAGCCTATCCCAGATTACTGTTCAACAAAGGCTGGATAAAACCTGGACATGTCCCTGTCTGTCACAGGGCCACAGAAACACACTCATAATAGCATTAACACAAAAGGGAATTTCTGCGACAGACTGGCGGCCTGTCCAGGGTAAACCCTGCCTTCGCCCATCAGTAGCCGGGATAGGCTCCGGCACCCCTGCGACCCCGAGAGGGAAAAAGTGGATAAGAAGATGGACGGATGGACAAAGGGGAATTTTTAAATATTTTAATAGTCTATTCAGCATATTTTTGGGTCCCAGCTGAGTTGTTTCCTCAGAATACACACTGTTAATGTCTTCTCTTTAATGGATTGAATAACAGTAAACATACTTGACCTTTAAATACTTTGCACCGAGATTTAATTAAAGAAATGATTGTGTTAAATGACGTATCTTCTAAGTGGACTTG
>NW_023418156.1:0-509 GCF_002922805.2 Oryzias melastigma | reverse complement strand
TTTTCATTCTGGCTGTTTGCTTCAGCAATGGTATGGTCATTTAATAATTTTATAAAACAATGAAATTTAAGCCTGAAGTTATAAATGTTGATGGGGCAGTGTCTAATTTTTGGTAAATGTTTCTTTAAAGCTTTAAGCTTGCCAGTTGCAAGACAAAGCCAGAATGCTGATGATGAACTGCTGGTGAAAGACAATAGTGAGGAAAATGACACTTGTTGTTCTATACTAGAGAATCTCGTAGTAATTCTGTTCTTCTGTACCCTCTCCAGAAATCCTTTCTTTAAGTGGCAGCCTTGGCCTTTTGCAGTCAATGGATTCCAGTTTGAATAAAATTGAAGAAGGTAAAGAAACTATACATGATATTACTTTAATAACTGGAATGAAGCAATAAGAAAATGAATTTGTTTTCTTCTAGTAAAACTGGAAACCAATGAGGTAGAAGCTGAGGCATCACTTGCGAAGCCTGTGTCCGACGCCGCCAGCAACCAGACTGTGTCCGACGCCGCCAG
>NW_023418155.1:0-9170 GCF_002922805.2 Oryzias melastigma | reverse complement strand
TTTTTTTTTTAATAAATAATTTCATTACAATTCATTAAGGGAAAAAACTGCTCTTTTTTATGATCTGAGCATTTTTTTGACAACTATTACACAGCCTAGTACTAGAATATATAGTTAATAATTGTGTTAAAAAGTTATGGTTTTGAAGTTTTCAAATTTTAGGGTGTTCAATAAATGTTCGTCTTTTTCGTCCCACGACCTAAGGTGTGTTTTGGATTTTGTCCCCTTGTGTGATTGAGTTTGACACCCCTGCTTTAGATAAATCACTTTGCTAACAAGCATTGATTGATGGTCAACTTTCATTTCACATATTGAAAATAGTTTCGATTTAGAAGGCAATTTGACTGTAAATAAATTTAAGTTTAAAAAAAAACAAGATTTTGATCTATAGTTATGGCTTGAAATAGATTCTGAACTTGGAATTTCATTTTAAACTTAATTTTTAATTCTAGAGCACATAAAAAGCTTTCTTTACCTCTGGGTTTTCAGTCAGATAGATTTGTCTGGAAATGTTGTTGACTGTACAAATCCACTGAAAAAAAAGATAAATACAGATCAATTCATCCTATATATAGAAGTTATGAATATTTGCATCACTGTGCATGGATTAGACAGCATCTCAACACTGACCTCTTCATATTCCTTTTGGCTCTCAGCTTGTAAAATCATGGACCTGCAACGAGTTCATAGATATGGAGTCACTCACTCGTGGTCGTTTGTCATTTTAAAGGCTGAAACCAGAGAACGCTTCTGCGTACGTCTTTCCTGAAGGGGAAGTAATCTGAAAACAGTAGCGCCGGTCCTCGCACTCCACCGCCATGACGGAGCTGTTGTCCAGGTCCAGCACCATGCCCCCCGCCACCGCGCCCCGAGGCTGACACATGAGATTACCGCCCTGAGTGAAGAAGAACAGCCGATCCCAGGCTGTCGTCACCAGGCCGGTTTTACTGGGAGACACGTAAAAGCAGTTTAGATGGTGATCAGGTTTTTTAAGACAAACTGTATTAATATCGCATGAAAGTCCAGCACTTCCCATTTTAAATTTGTTGCAGACCTTCATCACACAGAAACTGCAGAGCAGCAAAAACTGGAGTTTTACTTTTTTCTATTTTTGATCAATGGCTTCATGCAGCTGCTTAGATTTTGACTCAGACTTAAGCCAAGGCATTTTTCTTTTCAACATTTCCTGCAGCGACACAAGTGGAAGACGGAGTCTGATTGATGGTAGCTGTGATCACACGGCCGCCTTCAGCAAACACACATTTTCTTTATTTCTGCAGTCGGCATTTCTCTGGCTAGAGCTGAAGATGTCTGCCAAAATGCAGAAGGAACTCCATTCTGATTTACAATTTTGAAAATTAAGATTACAAATCATTTATGTTTTTTTTAAACCTATTTTGTCTGGCTATGAAAAAACACTTTTCTAATAATTAGTAATTTCAACTTCACAAAGACATGAATGTATAACCATAAAGATATTAATGTTTACTTTAAAAATGAACAGAAAGAATCTCAAGTGTGTATTTTAGTTTCCACATCAAACAAAAATGGAAGTACTCCTGCTTAAGATGGTTTATGTGACTGAAAATTAACATTTTCTGTCCCTGTTGTCCAAAAAAATAAAAAACAAATGAAATTACTTTTTTTAAAAATTACAGAGCCCCTAAATGGACATTGACGAATAAAAAAAAAAGTTTATTGTGTGCACAAGAAAATACTATAAACTTTCTTCAATGTCTCTCAGTAGAAAATAAATCTACGGATAAGTAAAAAAAAAAAAAAAAGATTTTGCTGGAGATAAATCAACGTTTTTTTTAGGTTCAGCTCTATCTTTAACTGTAACAACATGTTATAACAGGTTAACTATTTCATTAACATCCAACAAATACTAAAAGCAGTGTTCACATCCAACAGTGCAACTCCATGTGCATACATAAACCGAAAATGTACTTTTATATGGCCAACATTAATTTAATTAACCCATGGGATCACATTTGGAAGTTGTTTTTCATTTCATTGGGTTTTTTTTTTTGGCTTTTTTAAACTTTTTGAAGTCATTTTTTTCCTTCTAATTTCGTTTTGTTTTTTTTCCCCGCTGTAATAAGTGGTAGCTAAAACAAGAAAACAAAAAACTAATTTCCAAATTAATTTTGAAAGCTCAAAATACAATTTCTTGGGTTCTGAAGGGTTTTTTATATATATATATATATATATATTTCAACCATCAACCATATGCCTTTATTTTCTTAACCCATGACAACTAATTTTTCTTATAAAGAAAATGATACCAGAGACCATATTTCTGATGTTTTTCGGTTGAACTCATGTTAACATAGGTTCTTATAGATTAAAATAAATAATTGTAACAATAAAACGTTATTCTTCATCAATGATTGTTATTAAAACAAAAAAAGTCTATGAAGTTTGACACCTTTTCTCTTTTTACCGAGTGAATTTACACCTCTGGTATACTATGTCTTCATAAGAAAAAGATTTAAAAAAAGGTTTATTTTTATGCGTTTTGTGATACAAAAGGCTATGGAGATGTGTCATGTATGAATCAGTGCAGTCGTTCACGTGCTCTGTGCTCAGAGTTCTCCCTAAAAGCTTTTCATTAGCTGATGGTGAACATGTGTGGCTCGTGCATCGGCTGACTCAGCCCTCTAATACTGAGAAACCGTCAGCACTCGCTCATGTTCTTGGTTTGAGGATGCAGCCGCCTCCGTGCACGCCGCAGCTCTGTGGAAGCCTCTTATCTGCTGTCAGGTATTCATCAAAGATTTTGGGCGTATGTGAGAAAGCGACAGAGTCTGACACCCCTGACATTTTAATAAATCCCAACACAAGCTTTAGACTGCAGTTTTATCCCCGTTAAGCTCCGGTGAAGTTATCCTTCTTATACATCAGCTCCACAATAAGTCGACAGAGCACCCTGTCAGCCCGGTACCCAACCTGCCTCTTCTTCTCTGACAGATGCTTTCTCACATGCATATTTGGAGGAGATTTTGTAAGAAAAACAATCTGTGATATATGTTTGTTTTACACATTTAAATTGTTCTTTCTCGTCTTGATTAAAATATAAAAAAATCAACGTATTTTTTGTCTTCTGCCATGACATTTTGGCAGACAATAACAAGCTGGAAGCCTCATCAGATTTACGTATCATCTTACTTCCTAATGTTGAGGTAGCCAGCCTTCTGGATGAGTGTGCGGTTAACAGGCTCAGCGTCTTTATCCGGCATGTAGACGAAGTCCTCCGCAGACAGAAGCTCCTTCTGAGACATGCGCATGGCTTCTGCCTCAGAGTCCAGCTGGGTCTGGATACTAGAAAGACAGAAAGACGCTGTACTAACTCTCAACGTTTGTTTATTTTTGCCATTATTCTAGAAATTCTAAAACCACATTTTCAAAAAAACAGATCAAATTAAAGCTCCAGTGGCTAATCATGCTACAGGAAGTCACTAAGGGTGAATTCAGGCTGGAAAAGTCCATTAGACCGGACCAAGTCATGAACCATGTGTTTGGTCTAGGGCTGGGTATCGGTTATAATTTCCAGAAACGATTTGGTTCGATTCACAAGAGCCTGAATCAATTCGATTTTTTTCGATTCTTCAATTCAATTCAATTTTAAGTTTACAAATTTATACACATTTGTTTAGAAATACATTTAAAAATCTATTATTTAATTTGAGTATATTTATATTAATCTGAAACAGTTCACATATTGTAAAATGTTTTAGTAAAATAATGAGATTGTTAATAGTATACAGTATTAAATAGATTATCTAAAGCAGAAGTTCTAATAAAAATCTTCATTAACATTGTAAACAGTTCTGCTTCTCCTGAAGGAAGTTTCAGTTTGGCCACTAGGTGGCGATCGCGCTATAGAAGTGCATTTAATTCAAGAAGAAGACAAGAATGTGAGGTGAAAAAAACGAAGTTTTAGACCACAAATAGTTACTTTAAAAATATTTCCTTAAAAGAGTTTGGAGAATTAATCACTGTAAGTAAATAAAGATGTTCATTTAGTCAGCAATGTATTTTTTTGGTCAACTGAGCGTTAGCATTAGCCGTCCTATGGGAAATTCTATTGAACGTTAGCATTAAGCTAGCGGACTTTAGCTTTGTGTGCTAAATTAATTTATATCTTTTGTGAATCGATTATTGATCTATAACGCTTAAATCGATTCAAATCGATTGTTTCAAACCATTGACTGTATATAAGTATATGTATATTTTTTACAGTCAATGTTTCAAACCAAAAAATTGTAAACAAAACCATGTGACTAGAGATCTCTTCAGTCATTGGCCAGGAATTATGAGGGCGGGGCACAAAAACGAGATAAATAATCATAAGTCCATGTCAGGATAGTTCACTTATCCAAACTTTATATTTTGCTGATCAATTTAGTACGTCTGTATCACAACACTTTTTATTGCTCTTTGATACAGTGGAGGCCTGCTTTAAGGTGGTCACTGAGGAGTAAGAAGGTATGCGGATAAGTGTTTATGACTATAGATTGTAAATCAAATAGTTTGAGAAGCAACTTTTATCATGTTTAAAGTTGTTTTGATGAGCCAACAGTCATCCAAACACATTTTAATGAGTTGCTGTGTCTCATTGTTGCTTTACATTTGTCTGTGACAATTGCCACAATGTTAAAAACGCATAAAAAGACCTTTTTGATTGGAGTGGGTCTTTAACGTGTCCAGCCTGAATCCACTCTAAAGGCAACAATTAAGAGATAGAAAGTGAGTTACTTCTGCATCATGTTGGACACAGAGGAGAGAAAAGTGTCCATCTTCTTTGAAACCAGCTCAATGCCTTTCTTGAAAAAGCTGATCTGTGACACAAATAAGCAAACAGTTGGTCAAAAAAATCTGTTAAAATTATGCAATCAAAAAGCTTTTTTATGTCTGGACCAAAAATAAAAGACTGACACTACATTTTAACAGCTGCAGGTTAAAATTCATATTTTTCCTCATTGCCAATCATAAATGATTGAACTAAAAGGGAAAGCCCTGCTTGAGTGATAGGATGTAGAGGCTAAAAACTTTAGTGTTTTAACTACCACACTTGAAATGATTAAAATTATAAGTACTAAAAGATAAAGAGATAGCATCATAAAACTGTCATTTTTTTTTTACCAATAATCCATATCTATCCACAGTGAATGCAACTTTATTAGCAATGTAACATTAGAGAGTCGGTCATTACATTTTATGCAGTGTGGGAGGAAGTTAAATCTAAATATTCTTTTTGTTCCTCACTTTTCTGCCCAAATAAATTTTCCAAAGACGCTTGTATTTTATGAATGTTGCTAGCTTTGGTCTTTTCGTTTAGCGCTTATTAGAAACCCCTGCTTCGTCACAAATGGTAACTAGAATCCAGATGTTTTCCAAAACAAAACCTCCATCAAAATCAGAAATTAAACTAAACAGAAACCATGTAAGCTACCGTATGTATTCTTTGTTTTCCCCGGGGGTCGGGGAGCTTAGAATAGGGAGGGGTACCTGTGCCTGAGTGTAGCCTAACATCGGTTCGAGCATGGCTACTCTCTTGCGGTACTGCAGGGCGTTGAGGGCGCAGTAGTACTGCAGGGAGGCCTGGTGCTGCTTCCTCCGGGTGTAGGCCACCTCCTTCACCAGGTCGGCCTTCAGCTACCAACACAGCACAGGGAGATTAGACATGCTTTTCAGAGTCAGTTCCCTTTCTGTGAGCGCAATCTAACGTATGCAAACACATGCAAATTAGAAACAAATGTGTTTTCTTAAAAGGAGACTTCCTGACGTGTTAGATAGCTCGCAAAGGCAGCAGTAGATTACTACAAATATTGGATTAACAAACAGCTTTTTATCAATCATGAACAAGGATCTGCTGTTATTTCACCTTCTCATTCTCCTTCTTCTTGGGCAGTCGACTGTACTTGACCATCGCTGCTTCATGCTCTGCATCACAGAGGAGCAAAGACGTTTGAATGAAAACCTGATCTGTCTGCAGTTTGTTTCTGATTTTGTTTTACTCACCATCAGTAGCAATGCCAAATATTTCTTTTAAGGTGCTTATCTCTGCAGAATGCAAACATTAGCTGGTTGGAGTCGATCATTAAAGCTTTTGAGATGTTTTTTTTTTTTTTTATTCAATTAACTCACTACCTGTGAGGTCTTTCTCCCGGAACTGGATCAAAGGAAAAACCATGCTGTCAGCCATCTGGTTGGCCAGCTCGGAGTGGAGGGAGTTCAGCTGAGACACAAAGTAAATCAGATGAGAGGAGAGCACGACAAACCTCTGCCAAAGAAATGATTCATTACTGTTTTTTATAACTCAGATGGAAAATCTTCATGCAAAAAAGGAAAAACAAGGACTTTTACTGCGCCAAAAACTGTCAAATCCTTTTGGTACTGGTGCTGCTTATCAGCGAGATACAGCCCAGCCTTAACGTGTTGAAATCCAGATTAGTCTGAAGAGTTTGGCAAGTGCTAAAGTCCAAAAGATTATGAGCGGGCGTAATTCTCCAGTGTGCACGCAAAAAGAGAGTAAACAATCAGCCTGTGCTCCGAGTCCAAGTGCTGACCTGACTGGTTCTTGACGGTGATCCATGCATTAGTACTAATGCTTTAGCTAACCATCGTCCTCCTGCATTATCTTTCTTCATTTTTTTTAACCCACTCGATGTGACACTCATAACATCTGCTTCACCAGCACTCCTTCAGTCAATTTTTAAACCTTTCTTTAGGTTTCATTTCCTCAATGAGAACAGATGCTCCTCTTTTGATAATAACTATCATGTTTTTAGCCAAAATCTAAAAAACTATGTCATTTTCTAGGACATAGGTTTTTCAGAGCAGCAGCTGTTTATCCGAAATTTCCTTCTAAGTCGTTTGTAGGACTGTTGACACAATTCAACTCCGCCCCCGTCCCATCATCCACCTGTTTATGTGCTCTCCCACTAGCTTACAGCACCTCTGACCCCCAGATTCACCAAAGATGCAACAAAAATGAGCACTATCAGCTGTACAGGGGATGGATTCTGAAGGGATTCTCTGGTTTAGTTTGCTTTGATGTTGTTGTTGGTCTGCTTTTCAGTTCATCCGCTCTGTCAGCTTTTTGTTGCTTCCATGGTTTTTGTCATGTTTCAGTTTATTAAATGTCTTTTCGGCCACCTTGCCCGGTCTCCTGCATTTTAGATCCACCACTTCCTGACACTCGTCTATAAGTGGATTGGATAAGAGCGGAGCAGGGAGCTAACAGCTCGCCGTAGTAACTTGTGGGACATAATTTCAAACTGCATTTTTTTGTCTGCTCCTGATTCACTATGATTTGAATAAAGAAATACTCAGAAATCCAGTTTTAAGATGAATTATCTTCATATTTATGTTCTTAATCATCACAAAAGAAGCAGAAGAACATATTAAACACAACAAACTCATGGCAGGACTCACCTCTCCAACACTTTTTGCAAAGTTCTGCAGCGTAGAGATGACCTCCTCATCACCTTTTCCAAGGGCAAAATTCTGTGAGGCAAACAAAATATCAACCAAAACATACAATAAAATGCAGAAAAAAATTAGGAGGATAATCAATCGTAAAAATGTCAATAAATCTAAATGTAATAACAAAAGAATTTGTAGGATTAGACATGGGAGAAGGTCATTTTAAATTTTAGAAATGAACTGCACAGTCATATGTGTAATGAAAAAGATTTCTGCATAACATTGAAGAAGAACACAAAAAAAATCAATTAACTATGAAACTAAGAAGGCTCTAGCAGTGTTTCATTCAATCTTTTTTTTCTCACTCGTCACCACTGACGCAGAATTACTTTGGTTCTCACTATTTTTGGCACAAAAACTTGTGAATTTGTTTAAAAAAAAAATATCTACTTACTTTCTTCTCATATTCCAGAAGCCGCTGCGAGAGCTGCTCTGTGGCCAATCCCATCTCACTCTGAGGAGGAAAAATAAGAGACATGAGAATACAAGAAATCATCTCCCAGCTTCTCTGGCTTTTTCTACGAGCAATTGGAGGCGAGGTGAAAACAAATTAGGGGTTAAAATCTTTGAATCTCTGAACAGTTCAACTGAAAAATGTCTGCAATATGCTCTGCAACAGAACATTAACAAGTAGGTGCAACATTTAAGAATTGTTCTGATGTATTTAAGGCTCACAATTAAATATGTTTTTGAGTTTTTAGAGGAAAACATCAAATATGAAATCATGAAGATGTAAAGAAAAAATAGTTTTGAATCCTACGATGTTCAACAATGAAACAGACAGTAATTTTCATTTTCTTGTTGACTCGTGACTAAGGAGAGCAGAGTGGGCGTGGTTCAGTACCTGCGCTCCAAACACCCGCTGCATGGACTGCAGCAGCTGGTTGGTGTATTCCGTCAGCATCCCTGCATCTTCCTCAAACACGCTCAGCAAAGAGCGAGTCTGCACAAAAGAAATATATATATATATATATCAAGAAAACAAACCACAACAACATGCTTCATTCTTGTGGTCAGATTTAAAGATATTCATCTGAAAGAGAGGAGGTAAATAAAATGAGTCACTTTGAAGACAGCCATTCATGCAAACTCCGTCAATCAGGAGTAACAAGGAAGTGCAGACGGCGCGGTGAGCACCACGCCCTCTGGATTGCACCTGTTTACACTCCACGAGTTGACTTTAGGCTTAAGCTTTCATGAGGTTCTGGCAGTGTTTCCCAATCACTTTCCCCCGGTATCCCTGTCCTGCACGTTTTACTCGTTTCTCTTCCAGCATACCTGATCTACTCCCAAGAATAGGTGAATACAAATGACTCATAAAATAAGTTCCCTTCATCACACAAACCGCTTATTTTGACAGTCAAAAGAGCTCAAACTTTATGATTTGATAGAAACTATACAGTTCAAATAATATTCAAAGCAGAAAAAAGTATAAACAAAAAATAAATCAAAGTTATTCATTAAAAGAGAGTAATTTCAGTACAAATGTAAATACACAAAACATGATATATCTGTAAAATTGTATAAATATAAGTTTGAATTGTATGGAGATGGAACCAAATGAGCATTTATCTATGACAAATGTGTTGGATGTTTCCATATGTTTGTTTCCATGTGTATATTAGTTATCCGGAAGTGAATCTGTACTCATTAGAGGAGGAACAAGACTATAACAG
>NW_023418154.1:5010-9204 GCF_002922805.2 Oryzias melastigma | reverse complement strand
CTGCCACGCAAAAAAGAAAAGTCAAGGAAAAAAATCAGGATTATTAAAAACATGTTTAAAAAAGGAATCAGAGCAAGAATGGTTATTCTGATGAATAGAATGACTGAGTAAGAGCTGTTTATTTCTTTACTGAAGTCTATGGGATTTTGTGGAGCTGGTAGGTACTTCCTGTTTGGAACACCAGGGGGAGGGGTCACCCAGTCCAGTTCTCATGACTGACTCAGGTAACAAACGGAGCAGTTTAGAAGGGGACAAACTCAGGCTAACGACTGTAATTAAAGCTGTTATTGACGACACGCGAGAATCTCTGGAGATTTTAGCTGCTATTAATCCTAATCACTCCCCCCCTCCTACTGTCACTGCAGTTAGAGCGGAGTGATAATCAGGGAGAGCCTCCATATTGGTGGCCCCAGTGAGCAGGTGGTGCGAGTCACAGCCAGTGAGGCTTCACTGTCGCGTGCACGTGTGTGTGGCGTGCACGTGAGAGTTAAGGGGAGGCTGCAGCCGCCAACGTGGGAACAAGCCGCCGTGGCGCCGCTCCAGACTGCATTTAAATATTTCAGCACCGCCTGCAGCCAGGAATTGTTTAACATTAATGCCGGACATATTTTGCGCTTCCTGTCAGCGGTGTGGGGCCACGGACACGATTCCCGCTCAGACTGTGGTCCTACAAGCAAGAACGACAGTCATTATCATCCATGTTTGTGTTCTTACTGCATTGTACGGTACTTTAAACTTTTGTTGCTTCTGGGGTTTTGTGTTTAATATCCAGATCCTGACAGTTTGTAATAAAATTCCTCCTGCTGGGTTTGGTTCTGTTTTCACCTTGTTGCATGAAGCTGACCTGACTTTTGTTTATTGTCCTGTTTTCACTTTCTTTTGCTTCATTAGTATTTTTTGTGTTCTGTTGTGAAGACAAAAACACAAACTTCAGTCAGTGTTGGTATTGTTTGATTTGCCGTCATCTTTTTAATTGTTAGCATCAACGTTATTCCAGTAGATTCTGAAGGAGAAAGGCGGCTGGCAGAAAGAGGCTAACATTATCACATTTCAGACCAAAAGATGAAGACCCCCCCACCCCTTGGATTCTCTGTCCTGGGGGAGGACAGTCAGAGTGGGGCATCCTGGGCTGAACCGAGCGGTTTCCGTCCTGTGACCTTCATCCCCCCCTCTGCTTGGAGTTCCTCTGTTGTTGGTTCTGGAGAGTTTTTGGGCTCCAGAGCA
The DNA here is from genome assembly GCF_002922805.2 of Oryzias melastigma. NCBI lineage: Eukaryota > Metazoa > Chordata > Actinopteri > Beloniformes > Adrianichthyidae > Oryzias > Oryzias melastigma. Next base: position 7,980 of record NW_023418154.1, on the reverse strand, counting down.
GCAGGAGGACAGAGATAAGGGGGTGGCAGGGGGGTTGTGAACGTCCCGCCTGTTTGGCAGTGGGACACAGGGAGCTTCATCCTCTGGGTGCTGGGAGGTGAAAAGCTGTTTTGTCGAGGGAGGTGGTATCACGGCCTGCAGAGGTTGCACATTGCACTCTCTGGGGGGTGGGGGGTTGTTTGGCGTGCCCGCTCCTCTGCGGCCGCTGGAAGAGGCTGATGGACTCCACGCCAAGAAGGAGCAGCTGCCTCCGACTGAAGCTGGACCATCTTCATCCTGGAAGAGGAGTTGAAGGGACAAAACCAAAACATCTTCATCTGTAATCAAGAGCAAAAGTGGAGCTGGTGTTCCCCCTTCTGTATGTTCAAAACTCCCTCCACCTGCTGATCATATGACCATGTTAGGGCTGGGCGATAAAACGATAACGATATATATCGCCATAGAACTTTTTCTTGATGGAATGAGTCTACCGATAGAAACTTTTATTTTGAAGGGTCTGAAATTGACACTCACCAGTAGCGAGCATTTTCTCCTCTTTGGCAGGTAAAAGTTAGAGACTTAGTCGACCACATGGCGAGTAAATGTTTACATCTAATTATGTATGTTTATTATCTCTCACTTTGGTCATGTTTTTACCTTTCCACTTCTATTGGGCAAGGTAAACAAATGCACGTGAGTCACCGTACCCCCACGGTCACTTCTGCTAATCTTCTCTGTGGAACGTTTCGTTTCGATTGATGAAGCTGCGGAACACCAGGTGGTTTTTAACGGGAGCCAGTTCGAACTAGAAGACAAGCCTGCTGGACTTGTAGCAGAAAGTTTAATTAAAAGTGTTGATTTGGTGATGTAGCATTAGTGCGATGCTAATGCTAACCGCTGTTCCCTGTTAATGGACCAGTTTACAGTTGGCTAATATTTTCTTTGACCTGACCTTTGAGAGGATGCGGATAAATCCAACAAAATTCATTCATTCAAAAAAAAAAATTTTTTTTAATATATTAATAGAATTGAATCCATTGTGTATTAGCAGCAGGTGTTACACAAAAACTGCCACCTGTAACAGATGATGTGATAAAACCACGCCTCCTTCCCTCTTGAGAACACTACAGATATGATTTATAACGTCAATCGTCCAAATCTTTGTTTTTTCTTATAATTTAATATAAAATGTAATAGAATTGATACAGAATTAAGAAATAACTGGTAAATCTCTTCTTTTTTTCTTCAGCGTGTTTGAATTTGAGTTTACAGTTAATGACAACAGAGACACTTTCATACCATTTATAAATTACCTCTATGCAAATTAATTTTCTTTAAAGAAATTTAGAAAAAAGTTCAAAAAGTAAAGTGCCCTAAGTATTTCTGTGTAAAATGTTATAATTTTATGTTTGTTCTGTAAATCCTGAAAACATTAGAATTTGTTTGTAAAATTAATGCCTTGGTTTTAAATGGACCTGAACAAACAGTTTAGTGAAAAGCTTTGGGATACATTTTCAGTTTAAAAAAACTAGTTCTATCTGTTATGTGGAAAGCATGATAGGAAATGAATATTTAAAATCTAAACAAGCTGCTGATGATTACACATTTCTGTTTTGAGACACAGAGCGTTTAAATTTGACAAAGACTATATAGTTGGAGAGACGTTATATTTGGTTTATATAGTGATATCTATATCATTATTGCTTGATATGAAAAAAACTATACTGAGACATATAAATTCCATCTCGCCCAGGCCTAAGTAAAGTAAAAAACTGTTTCATGGTTGTGTATTGATTTAAAATTGTGTGCAAAAGACAACAAATGACTTGGACAACTTCTTATAAAGGAGGTCCCTGCAGAGGTCAGCTTCTTAGTTTTGGTGACGCCTAGCTTCCTGATTTATCCAGATGTGTGCAAACCTCTTTGGATGTCGCTATGAGGACTGGGTGCATTGACTTGCTCTTTTGGATGCGGCCGATGGCGAGTCGGCCTGCACGATGAGCCTCCGCCATTAAAGTGGTGGCCCAACGGACATGATTCCCAGTGGCAGGGGGCCTCGGCACGCTGGGCTGCGTTGCGTCCCGGTCACATTAATTATGCTAAACAGCAGTGAGAGTGAGTGGGGGGCATCATTGTTCACAGAGAGGGTAATGTAGGAGCAGTGGCGTGCACAGATCGCCTGAGGTCAGATGTAACGGGTGCACAGAGGGTGAAGTTCTTAAAAACAGAGCTGCGGGCGGACGGGGGACTGCAGCGGGAACGCCGTGTTGTGGCAGCTTCCAGCTTGTTCCATGAAAACACAGCAGGCCAAGTGTGTGTGTGTGTGTGTGTTGAGGGGAGGGGGGGTCTGCAGGTGGGAGGTGGGAATCTGAGCCAACCAAACCATTTGTGGATGCAGGAGCACTAACATAAAAAAAAAATGAAGATCGAGTTCATGCATTATCTGTGATTTTTATTTACCTGCAGGTTTGTAGAGTTGATCAGGAAATACTGATCAGCTGTTCTAACAAAATTCTTTAACCTCAACATGCCACAATTTGGGTTACACTATCACAGTAGATAATTCTACTTAACTGGGACCCTGTGACTATGTGTGTTGAAGGTTAGCTCAAATGTTAGCTAGGGTCTTAAGACGTTAAGGTACCGTTATGACAATTTTTTAAATTAAAAAAACGTTCCCTGTAGTGTTTTAATTATGAAGTTTTTAATCAAAATCCCACAATCTAAATGTCTTAAAAAAACATTTTTCATGTTGATCTGAAGACTCTGTTTCCATAATTTCCTCTGAGGGGGTGTGGCTTTTGGAGCTGAAATGAGTAGCTCCGCCCCTGATCCCCCCTGTGTGATTATGATAGCTCTGTGTCTCACTAGCGTAACCACTGCCACATAAAAACATCCATCAATGTGGGTAATGTCCATCCGTATGGTTCTGATCCAGATGTCAGCTGGACGAGGAAGTGAAGATCTTCATGGACAGAACTTCCTCCAAAA
>NW_023418154.1:0-2706 GCF_002922805.2 Oryzias melastigma | reverse complement strand
CTGTTTATGATCTCAGAGATTAAAAGATGCATGAAGGCAGGCTTTCACAAAGTGTTTCACAACAATCCATCCACATTCTGAAACCTGGGTGCTTTTTGGGCTCATGGGCTGCTGGGACCGACACTGCTGGGTGAAGGCTGGGTTGGTTGTAGGACCCCACAGTCCCACATGCACCATACAGAGACACCAATTAATCTATGAAGCATGTTTTTGGACTGTGGGAGAAAGCCGAAGAAGATCCACACGAGCCGGGAACAGATGCCTCAACAAAAAGATGAGGACTCACGCAGAACGTTCGAAACAAATCTCCAGAGCCTGCTTACAAGTGATAGCGATATAACTTCCAACAAACTCACTCCTGATTGGAGAGCGGTTGTCATAGAAACATCGACTCAGACAAACTTGGACCAATCACTGCTGTCCGAATTGTAAAAATATGGTGACTTGGAACTGAAAGTATATAAGCCATTTTCTGGGGGTGATGTCACACTCACTCAGTCCAGTCCTCATGTACAGTACATGGTTCCATTCTCATCCAGAGTGGGCAGCATCAAACTGGAGTGTCGTAGAAAACTCACTCATATCAGAGAGAACGTACTACTGGTACTGAAAGGGTGAAGTAGGGATTCAAACCAGGCAGTGACCTCACACCATTATGAAAGCGGATTTTCTTCACTGTGTTGAAAACAAACGTTCAGGCTGAAAATGAGCCGCCGACTCTAAAAGTCTGCTGTCCGAGTTGTCCATTTCATCTGTTTTTCCAGCTGCACTCTCCGCCGGCCTGCACTCACAAACGCGCTCTTGGCGAGCCCGGCGTTTGGCGGCGGCACAGAGGAGCCCCGGTGGGGGGGTTCGGTCTGGAAGGCTCCTGGCTGTCAGAGGACATGAAGATGACAAGCTTGGCTGCCACTCACCGCCGCTCTTCCTGATCCACGGTGATGTGCCAAGATGGACATCAGCACAGCCGGGTCTCTCTGGCCACCAGCCCCGCCTGTCTGCTCGCATGCCAACACAAAGCGCACGATCTTGTTTTGGGGGGGTGGATAAGGCTCTTCTGGCACCGTGCGCCCGCCTCGCGTCATTTGGCTGCCGCTGTGGTGCCTTCAGGGCCTGCTGTTCTGAGGAAACTGCAACGCCTCTGTGTGTTTTTCTGAGGAAAATAACTCAAAGTTTGCCGCTCCGTGCCAACTCCACCGTCAGCCCCCCCACCCAGAACTGATGAGAGCTTCTGATAATCCATTAAGACACGACCAAAGGTCATGGGTATAAATAACCTTCAAGGGCGCTGCGAGGAGCCAGCAGGCAGGAAGCTGCTCATTAATCTGAACATGAAGGTGTTCAGGTGTGACTTTCTGATGTGAAGGTGGACATGCACCTGCCCCCCCGTCAACAAGACCTCACGTGTTTCACAGATAACCCCGTTTCTGCTGCGGCTTCAGGACCGTGTGAGCTTCCTGAGCGGTCCCCCAACTCTGACGCCTCCAACACAAACTGCAGCAGAGGCGGGACAGAAATGTGAAGTATTCTAATTCTAAACCACGGAGGAGATCAGAAATATCTTCATCTGTACCAATAATAATTTGTCTGATAGCTATTTTAACAAACATTTAACTCAGATGTCAAACACAGTGACAGAACTCCTCTGACATAGAACGACTAGATTTTTTAAAATGTATTTTAAAAACGTTTCATTTTTCTTTTGTAATAACTAAAATGATAAGGTAAAAAGTAACGTTTGTAAAATCTCTGGAGAACTTTAGATGTTTGTGTTGACTCTGCACCCTGATATCTGTATAAAATGCATGTTTTTACCAAGAAAGTTAGAATAAAGCCTAGTATTTAAACAAATGTTATGATACTTATAATTCTACATAAATTGTTGTATGCACTAATTCAGAAATACATTTTGGTTTTTGGGCAATTCTCTTTATCTTTGCACTTTTTAATTTAATAGATTTTTTTTATCCTGGTATCTTCTGATCATTTAATACATAAATTTGCGTGTTTCGTATTTTTACTTTCATTTCTAAGAACATTGAGATTACTATTGAGAAGGTAGTTCTGTGAAATGAAGTGATGGGGTGTAAACAGATATTTACAGTAACAACTTTTTGAAACACTAACCTACAAACCTGTGAGCCTATAGATCTTACGTTTGACAGAACGTCAAATGTGGCCCACATTCAAATTTACCCATCCATAAATCAATAATATGTGACCCCCCCCCCCCCTCCCCCCAGCACTTTCTAAAAACTTTGTGTACAATTTCTTGATAGTAATTGGGTAAATTCTGCTGCAGGCCTTTGCCAAAACTGCGGCAGGACCCTTATGTGACATTTCTACAACGACGACTGATCAAAAGATCAAAAAGATAACTATTTGTGTTCACACAATTTAAATTAAAAGTTTAAAAAATATATTTAATAGTGAATTATATGTAGTATGTCATATGAACCCAGATTTAATGTTAATTTGTTACATGTAAAGTCATTAGTCTTCATCAAATCAAAATTTGAGCTGATGATTTACTCAACTTAAAAATGTATTTTGATAAAAATTAATATGTTTAATTGTAAAAAAGTTACAGCGCTTGTTAGTTGATCCCACATTTCACTTTAACAGTGTATGTGTTCTGGTTAACCCACTGCTTTCCTGAAAATTTATTGTCTTTCATTTATTTTTATTTTTGAATCTATTCATGTTTTA
>NW_023418153.1:0-9239 GCF_002922805.2 Oryzias melastigma | reverse complement strand
CAAACTAGAGAAAGTCCCGGTGCCGGCAGCTTCTCCACAACTTGACCCGCTCAGAGAGAACCGAGCCCGAATCTCTGACCGACCTGTCCATGACACCATCCGGCCCACAGACTGAGCTCGCTGCCGGCGATGTAACGTAGTAATCCTCGCCTCATGTGGCGACTTAAAGCGCACAAAATCAACTTCCCTTCTCACATTTACGAAGCTGCCCGGCTGGATTCCGATTCCTCACCTTTTTGAGGATCAGTGAACCCCCACGAAGTGAGATTTTGCATGGAGCCCCAGTCCGAGGGAGATTGACAGTCAGGTTTAGCTTCTTCCATTTTCTAATAATTGCTCCAACAGTGGATCTTTTTTCACCAAGCTGCTTAGCAATTGCCCCGTAGCCCTTCCCAGCCTTGTGGAGGTCTACAATGCTGTCTCTGGTGTCTTTGGACAGCTCTTTGGTCTTAGCCATGTCAGTAGACGGAGTCTTACTGATTGTATGGGCTAGACAGGTGTCTTTATGCAGCTAAGGACCTCAAACAGGTGCTTCTAATTTAGGATAATAAGTAGAGTGGAGGTGGACTATTTAAAGACAGACTAACAGGTCTTTGAGGATCAGAATTCTAGCTGATAGACAGGTGTTCAAATACTTATTTCTAGCAGTTGCATATTATTTAAAAAGTCATGCAGTGTGATTTCCAGATTTTTTTTAAAGATTATGTCTCTCACAATTGACATTTACCTAAGATGAAAAATTCAGACCTATCTATAATTTTTAAGTTAGGGAACTCGCAAAATCACAGGGTGTGAAACTACTTATTTTGCCTCAGTGTCGCTAGACCCACTCCACTGAAAATCAGTTTTTTTTTTGTTTTTTTAAACATGTTCTTGTAGCAGTTTTCTCATGATGGAGAACATATAGAAATAAATTGTGTTTTTGAGTATTTCTTTATTCAAAATGTGTTGGATCGGGAGCAGATGAAAACCCATGGTCTGAAAACGCTTGGGTTTGTGATACAGGAACTGACAAGGATGGGCTAAAGCCCCTCCTGCTCCGCTACACTTCTGAAGTATCCAATAGAGAGCCATTAACAGAGGGGTCACCAACCTTTTAGAAACTAAGGGATACTTGGGTACAGAGTCATATGAAGGGCTACCATTTTGAAATAACAAATTTGCTTAGTTATAGTTAGTTATACATTAGTAATACTGAAAAATGATACTCCTCTATGTAAAGACACTGATTTCTCACCATAATTATCAACAATGACAACAAGCTAGGAAACAAATATCAATATTCAGCACTTAATTGTTCTCTGTAAGTGCTATATTTTCAGATGATCACTTACATCACTACATTTAATGGGTAAAAGTCCCATTTTCACTATGTTGTACCATGTTTACCAATTATGTAATGTTAAAGAAAAATCAACTTACACATTTTTAAACAAATCCTGTCACATTTTGAATTAATGACCCAATCTGCAGCATTTTTAACTAAATTATTGATCTTTGAACTGGAGTAGGTCAGAGGTCACCTAAACTTATCTAAATTTTATGTATCATGAACATATTTTTAAGACGTTTTATTTTTTTTAATCTATGTCCATGCAAGTGTCATTTAAAAAAAATGCAACAGAATACAATTAAATTTTAGACGCAGCTCACAAGTTTGTTGTGCTATTTTTAGTAGAGACCAGCGGGCACCTTGTGGGGGGCCTTGGGGGCACCCGTGGGCACCAGTTTGGTGACCCCTGCATTAACATCTTCATTTTCTTTATCTGAGCTGCGGAAAACTGTAGCTCTGATATTGCTTGCCCCCCTTTTTTTGCTATGCTAATGTTAGCTTGGGCTGGTGAAGTGCTACAAGCTAGGGGAGTGGCGTACGGTGAGATTTACAAAGAAATAAAAATAAAATAAAATAATAATCACCAAAATTGGTCTTATTGACTCACATTTACTTATAAAAGAAGTCTATGCACCACTCCTTTTAAGTGACATAGCTAAACAAAGTCCTGTGTCTAGACACATAATCCTTCATTTAAAAAACTATGCTAAACAACATTAAAAAATATCTGGTTGGCTTCACTAGATTTGCTACCACTAACTCTGTTACTCTTTAGCTGCAGCATCACAATCTCTGGGCCCACCAGCGCCCTCTGCCTTGAGGCACACACACTGCATGCCTCACACAGCGTATTTCTGATGTGCATTTTTAGCTGATAAAAAAAACCTACGTGGGTCACAAACTGGAACCAATGTAATCAGACAGTTGGTGAGTAATAAGCATATGAGGCAATTGAAAAATAAAGCATCTTTTAGGTCCAGTCAATGTGTGCAGCGTCACTCTTTCATGTATTTGAACAGGAAAGTCGTAAATTCGCTACTTCTTTTAATCAATGAAACATTGAAAATACACACAAAAGTTATCATAGAACATATGTATCTAAAAATGAATATTTGATTTTTAATTTTAAAAAAGTAAATTTTATTTTTGTACTTTTTAAGCTTTATTATGCAGGTGAGGCAAAGCCTCATCTCCCTCCCCTGGCTGCAAGTCACTGCAGGAGAGTGTGTAAATAAAGGGTTGATGGGAAATTAGCTTTAGTTTGGTCTGTATTCAGACTGCCGTCCATCTGACATTTTTGTTTCCAACTAAAGCCTGTAAATAAAACCACATGACTAAATATCTCCCCAATCATTGGTCAGGAATTATGAGGGCGGGGCAAAGCAGCAAGAAAAGGAATAACTAAGCTTGGCAATTGTTCACTTATTCAAACTTTATATTTCTCTGACCCATTTTGAACATCTGTATCAAGGCCATGTACAACACTTACTTTTGCTACTTTGGTATGGTGGAAGGATGCTGAAAGGCAGCTACTGAGGAGACGAGGGCTGAGAAGATACACTAATGAGTAATTATGACGTTTAGATTGTTGGGAAAACAGTGTGAGAAGCAATGAGTATCACGTTAAAAATTGTTTTGACGAGCCTGCATTCATCCCACCACATTTTCACGAGTTCCTGTTGCATAGCTGCTCCACGTTTCTCCGTGGCTCTCTGCTTACATCACGTAAAGACCGTCTACGGTGGCTGTTTTGGTTCAGTTGTTCCGCTCTAAGCACGAGCCTATTCAGACTGAGGAAGCTCAGGGTGAACCGGAGCTCAGTCTGATTGGAAACTAACTGAGACCACCTTAAAAGATGAGTCAGAGTGGTTCCTGGTCCCGGACCAGGGTCTGCTTGTGTGTTTTCAAACAGAAATTTTGTTCATGAATATCAGGGGAAACAAACTCTGGTGCACTTTAAGCAAACCAGATGTGTCCAGTCTTAATCCACCCTAAAAGACCACTGGGAACAATTTTACAATAAAAAAAAAAAGTTGGAGTCAAGAACAGAAGTAATATTCAATCTTGAGTTGTTTATTGACTACCAAGAGAAACCAGAAGTCATATTTTGACTCTTTATAATGCATTCACTTTATGTTCATGCAGTCTGCTTGGCCCGCACAGTACTTTGCTCCAGGAAGTTAGGGACATGTTAGGAACAAAAAAAAGACTACAATTGACCCTTACAACCTGGGGTTCTGCTCACGGACAGACACCCTGCCAACATTTGCCCCCTCCCTTCCACGTTCTCAAAGCGGTTATTACAGTGGGCACACAAAATGCACACTTTGCCCGCAATACAACATGCGGCGCACATATCTCATAATCAGGAACTGGCTACGTTTTTTTTTTCCTCAATACTCTGACATCACTGAGACACACATGACATGACCCTTCCCAGGATTCAGTGGGACACACAAAGCACTTTTCCTGAGAACCGGTTTAAACCGGTCGACTACTGTGTGTGTGTATGAGGGTGTGTGTGAGACTGTTAGTGTGTGTTTGACGGAGAGAGTAGCTGAAGCTGGTTTTAACCCTTCAGGTGCTGGAGCAGGCGCTGCGCCTCCACACTACTGACAGCCATTATACAGTGTGTGCATGCATGTATGCGTGTGTATAGAAATGCAGGCGGGGGCGTGCGATTCCCCTACCAGCTTTTAGAGCACATCACAGACAAATGATGCTGTGGGCAAAAGTTGGGCACAACACATACACCCCCCAAACCTTACACGGACAGTGACCCTATCTTTGTAATGGGGGTGTGTGTTTGAAGGAATGGCTGGCAGGTTTCACATTTCATCTCCACGGCAGTTTACACACAATTCCCTCAACCTCTTATACACACACTGAGAGGATCAGACCCCATCACACCCGAGAACTTGACATAGCATGCAACCAAAGCACCCCCCCGCCGCCCCCTTTCAATACCCCAAAAATATAAACCGAGGCTACACAAAGTGAGCTGCCTTCTAAACAAAGTTATCAGATCACAGGAAACATGGTCCATTTAAATATTAACCTTTTTTTTCCAAGGGATTACGCAAGTGCTGTGGTGGAATAATAAATATTTAATTAAGATAGAAATCCTAAAGCAGCTTTTAAAAACTACATAAAGACTCGGTTTCTTGGTAAAAGATGGTTATTTTAATGAGCTGCGTCTCTTTCAAGAGCTGGGGCTTTGGTGTAGAACTGCTTTAATATACAGATGATCCAAACGTATGTGAATGATAAGTTGCAACCACCGTAAAATCTAAAGGATGCTACATTTCCCAGTATTTGAGCGGCCTAAATGTAAGTGAAACAGGTATAACTGGTTTCCTGTCCATCCCATCTTTTTCCTGATTTTAAGACTTCATGTGACCTGTGCTCTGCTGCCTGAAGAACAGCAACCCAAACATACGATTTACACACAGCATGACTCATGTGAAACATATTTATGGGGGTGAACCCCTACGTTTGTGGGTTGGGATCTGTCAGAGCTGACTGAGCGCATGATGCATCAAACAGATATAACACGTTGGTCATTTGATCACATGGTCAAGCAGAATAATCAAACGTGTTTGAGCAGAAATGAGGCTGAACGGCGAGGATGGGAGCGACTACTGAACAAAAACACATTTTATATGACGCAAGACTACAACTTTGATGGGGAAAAATTAACATAAAGGTTATTGCGAGACGGTTTCAACATAAAAATCTGCACAGATTAATGCTAACTATCATTTATTTTTCAAAAGAATATATCAAAATTTTACATACAAAATGGGTTACCCTTAAAATCCAGATTAGAGCAGGGGAAATGTGAATGGGCAAAACTTAGGGTGAATGTCACTATTCTAAAGAATGTAGAAAATGATGAGTTCATAGAGTCCTACAACACTGAAAGGTTTTCCTCTGCAACATTTCAAACATTTGATGGCAAACAACTTAAAATAACACAAATACACAGGAGATGACTCATGTCAACCAAAATGAAAAACACATTTGTGCACTGATGTGTTCATTTTTGTCACTATTTAGCAGGTTATTAGTTAATCTGATAGAATGGCTGAATATGTTTTCTAATGTACAAATGCTAGCATCTAAGACACTATGTAATAATCAATAAACCAAAAGGCTCTGAATTATAAGCTAAAGGAGTGAAGTTATAGGATGAAATCCAAGCAGCCACAAATGAATGAAAATATCCCGTTACATGTTTTAATGTTTCTTTAATGTCACATAACTGTACAGCAAGAAGGGTTTTAATATCATCTTTCTGCAGTGAAATATTTAGCAGCATCTGTGCCTGAAACTGCGTCACTGGCCAGAAAGCGCACTGATCGCCCCGCTCCCTGAGGCTGAGGATGGGGAGCTTTGCCCTACCTGCCCCCCTTATTGTCGGCACAATACTGCAGGACGCCGAATTAAAGAAAAAAGATCTATTATTAGAAAAGTGGGCAATAATGTCAAAGATGTCAACGTTTCTCTTTCTATGGCAACTGTGTCACTTTCGATTTCTGGGATTCCAGACAAAAGGGTTTCCCCAAAATGTGCCAATAATAGGGATACACAAACCCACACCTGTATAGATGACTTAGAGTCAGTAGGAAAACACATTTTTTTAAGATTTCAATAGAGCTTTAACTATGATAACATTCTGTTAGTTTTCTTTCTCCGCAGATGTCTTCATTATCCGTTTTCTAATTGCCTGCTTATAAAAGTTTGCATTTTCATTTCTTACATCATGAACCTTCTGTGGATAAAGGAGGGCTGAGAATGGAAAGAGAACAGCACATTTACATTCAGCGAAAAGCATTTGGCACTTCTAAAGAGACACATAATACGTTCATAAATCTAAAAAATGTTCTTTAACCTTCACATTTTTGGATAAACAGTTTTATAAATGAGACTCCAGGAGGACGAATACGAGACTATTTGGACTCATTCTAGTTCCTGAAAGTCTAGCAAGTCACTACCTTAGTTTGCTGATTACAGATTTTTCCTTCTTAAAATGAGGCGGATTACAGATTCACTCCAACAAATATTTGAATGCAGTTCTCCAACTTAAAAGGCCGACATTTTGTGTTCACAATAAATCTGTCAGTGTTGCAATTTTGTGGGCAGTTCCTGCGTACTGAAGTCACTGGCAGCTGCACACACAAACCCATGCCATCAGTCCAGCTCAGAGAAAAGTTCATTTTGATGAAAATAAGGTTGAAATTAATTTTCAGTCTCATCAAGGTTAAAGAAACCTTTTTTCTTTTGTATTTTAATAACATTTTGCAACCAAGTAGCTGACATGGGAAGTCTGGACGTTTGAGATCTGTTCTCAAACATAAAAAGAAGAGGAACTGATGTAGGAGTACACCTCCTTCTATTTTCTATCGCCTATTAAAATTTGCCATATAATAAAACCAGCTTTATCACTCACTACCACTTCACTGTTGCAAACACACAACTGGTATCAGGTGAATCGCTGCCTCAGAACCACTGATCATGTCTTGCCTCCCACCCTTCTCTGAGGTGATCATACTTTCCCCAATGTGAAACTCTTGACAAGCTAATATTGGAGCTTTGCATTTTGTTTACTCAACTGACAGACTTTTACCCTGAGAAAAACATATTTTCACATTGCACAAGAATGTAGAAAACTGCGCAACTATGCAATCGTGCTGCATTTTTAAACCAAACCAGTGACTTTGAGAAGCATTTTGACATTTTCAGGTAAAATCCCCAACTGAACAACAAGTTCAAGGCTTGTTTCCATACAAATAAAAATAAATGCTTTATTATGATTCGATATTAGTCCTCTCTTATTTTGTAAAATTTTTTGTGGATAATGTAGCCCAGTCAAATAACCTCGTACCGACCAATCGGTTTACTGAAACACCCAATGTTCCCGTCTGTAAAAGTTAAAGATCTCCTCCGAAAAATAAATAAATAATGCTTCTCTATGGTATTTTATTCAGTCTTAGGTGGCTGACCTGGGAGCTGCTGTGTGACCCCCAGCTGTTTTGCTCAGCAGTTTAAAATATGTTCAGCAGATGACCTTTTGCTAAACTGGAGCTGATTACACAACTACTCTGAGCACTTTTTGGTGAGAAACTACTCGAACTATGCTTTAAAATTAACTTCTGATTCATGACTGTAATAGTAATGCTAAAAGACAGATGCTTTTAGGTAGGCGTACTACCATAGCATCGCAAAAAGAACACAACTCCTGCTGTTGAGGACTAGTAGTTCTATAGAGCTTCAGCTAACATCTTCTCTTTTCTGACAGAATATTTACTAGAGGCAACCAGCACATTGTTTACATGTAAATGACATTTTACAAAGCCTTTGTTCCTGTAAACAATTGAGGGTCCATTCTGGATCTCAACAAAAAAAGCAGTAAAGTGTCCCAACACCACCCTCCGTTTTCACTCCACTGGACAGTGTGGAACTAACACCAGACGACAGGGTTCAAATACACAACCTTACACTTAGCAAAAGTTTTCCTAAAAGTGGAAAAAGCTGGTAAACTTTAGAGAGACAACTTTAAAAAACATTTGATTCCTACACAAAAGATTAATTAATTAAATGGGAGCAATCAGTACAAATGTCAGTGAGGCACACAAATAAGTGAGAAGGATAAAACATGTATTTAAAGTCCCACACCGATCATCTTTTGATCTAATTTAAAAGCATTCCCAGTGGTCTTTTAATTATGATTATGCCCATTTTTAGGCAAAATGAAAAAAAAAGTAGTTTTCTAGGACATAGTTTCTGCAGAGCGGCAGTAGTTCATTGGAAATCCACTTCTGAGTTTATAGGCAAGCCCGTCTCCACTTCCCATCATCCATCTGTTTGCATGTTCTCCCGTTAGCTTATATCCCCTTAAAATCCTAACCTATACAACCAAAATGGTGAGCAATATTGAAGCTATCCAGCGGTACAGTTTTGAGCCAGATTGGACGAGAAAAACGAAGACATACATGGATCTACAGTAGTCGTCCACATGTGGATACATTGGAATGGAGTGGAGCAGCTTTTTCCAATGGCATTTCTTTGTCTCACAACAATTTAAATACAGAAATATTCACAAAATGCAATTTTGAGCTTCAGTTTCTTTATATATGCCGCAGGAATATGTTAAAAACACAAACATAATTTTCATTGGGGTAGATCTTTTAAGTATATCGGTTACATATATATATATATATATATATATATATATATACTCAGAAAAATGCATTAAACTTAAAATTCTCCATAAGAAGTTAATAACAGACATTATTGTTATTATTAAATAGACTAATATTTCTATTAGTAGGATGTTTAAGAAGGTAGAAAAGTTTAACTGTGTCAAGCATACCATAACTTGTTATGGATGGGCAAATCCTTGATTTAAAAATGACAGAAATTACATAGATTAAACCCAGGTGTGCTCATTTCCCCCAAATAAAAATTTATTTACTACTGTTTATGATTTACTGTTTCATATATTCTTGTTTCATCAAGTTTTACTCTTACTCTGTATGTATATGAAGTACCAAATACATAAAGCTCCCTCGAGCTGGTTATGAGCTGAAACTGTTTGAAACAAATGGTTGGACACCAGAGAGCTGAAGGATCGGAGATGAAGGTAAAAGCAGGAACCAGAGGTTCGAAGCACGGCGTCCATTCTTACATGTGCTCTCACGAAACCGAATGTAGGCACCACCGGCTTCCGTCCAACCAGCAGTCAAAGATTAAACGCGAACAAAAGCTTTCCACGTAAACAGAAAGTGTGCGGTTTTGAGTTCCATCTATTAGAGGAGAGAAATCCTGCGAAAAGACGCTTTAAAGCAGAGAAAAGTCAACTGGAAAAAGGAGTGTGCTTTTGTTTGTGTGCGTGTGTGCTTGT
>NW_023418152.1:0-9354 GCF_002922805.2 Oryzias melastigma | reverse complement strand
CAGAAGATTGCATTTTATTTAAAAGTTTTTGGGATCCATTAACATTAACATATTCATAAGGACGTGGAGTTCGTGATTAAATCAGTTAAAATCATTTTGGAAAAATTCTAATTTGATTCTTTAAAATAAATGTGTGTTTCTTGCCTGTTTATTTTCTTTTTCATTTAGAAAAAGATAAAACAAATCAGTAGTTTTATATTTATCAACCAATAGAAAACAGAGGAGGGTTTTAAAATATTATACTATAATAATATTGAATCATAGTATTGTGCAAAGTATTTCATGAACAAGATTGTGTTGTAAACACTTGTACATTTTGCTTTTATTCACTCTTACATGCTTTAGAATTGTACCTCTATAATTATTCATAAGTATTGAATTCCTTTAGCATTTAATCATTCATATTGGGTTAATGTCATAAACAAATGTCAAACTAAATTCTTGAAATCTGCTGTAAAAGCTTATTTTGTGCTTTTAAAAGCTCTTCATCCATTGCCTGCTGTGATACAGATGTTCTCAATTCACCTGACATGGTTCTGTGATGAACTCATTATTCGTCTTTTAAAAATATTTTACTGGTTTAGCTATTTTAAACGGGTAAGTAATAATTATTATGTAAATGATTTGCATCAAGAGTTTTAATGTTATTGTTTTAGTGCAGTGTTTTGTTTAAAGTATGATTTATTGTTGAATCTATGCAGATATTATCACACAGGTGCTTTGTTTTATCTATGTTTTACCGTTTTACTCTTTTATTAAACTCTTATAGTTCACTTAAAGTGTTATGCAAGATGCTTTGATGCGTTCAGCTGAAGACTTCCGACAGATGCTGATGCTCGAACCTGAACAGGAAACGCCCTGCAGAGTTGACAGTGTGACTCTGTGATGAACTGATACATAAATAAGGAACTACCTCCTCAATCGCTTTCTTGACTGCTGTTTGTGTGTCTTTTGCATGAGTGGAAATGTTGCTGCAGACCTGTTTGCACCCATTCCTCTATAGAGGAAAAGCAGCTGATGTAACTGAGGTTCCTGAACTATTAGAAAGTTCTCGGATCACACAGGAAGCTCAGAGTAGATAGGAGGTGATTTAACTGTCTTCCTGTGTGCTCTCCGCGCTCGCTCTTTGTTGTAAATCTAATTGTGGGTTGTGTCTTTCTTCTTTAACAGAGTGTTGGGTGAAGCCTGAAATGAACCCAACAGTTGTCTAAAGTTTATGAGTTTGTGTAGTTACAATAGTGTTTGACTGCAGTGTTACGGTGTGTGTTTTCACTCATATGAGAACTCTGATCTTCCGCTTGGTCTTACATGACGCTCAAATCATACCATGAAGCTATGGGTATAATGGATCACAAAACTCACGATTGCTAAACTGACGATATTGACTTAATCAAATCAAGTTTATTTATAAAGCGCTTTAACACAGTCAAATACTGGCAGGAAGTTGCATCAAAATACAGGAGAAAATCCGGTTTATTTTCAAAATAGAACCAATTTTTCACAATAAAACACCGCGATTGACAAATGTGATCATGTTTTTGTGTCTAAACAGACTGTAGAGATGAAAATATGCATACAATCAAAACACACAGACACGCGTGCGCGAGAGCCCCCACCCCAGACACCATAGATCTCCGGAGCGGGTGTGCTGGGCTGCAGGGTTCTGGGAGGAAAAAAAGCAGGGCAGACGGGGCCCCCCAAATGCTGTGGGGGGACACTGGAGCGGGGGACGGGGCTGCGTTTGAACGAGAGAGAGGCAAAGGAGCGGTTCTTCTTGGAAGAAACATCAGGTAATATTTTGAGTTTATTAATTTACCGACGGAAACACCTGGGAGCGCGTGCGTGCACACAGACACACAACAAAACAGACAGACACGCACACGCGCGCACTAACCGATCAATGAAGTGGGCCGACTGCGGAGCTGGGGGGTGGGGTCTGTGTCAACAGAGGCAGAGACCATCCCCTTTTAGCAGAAACACAGGGTTATATCCTGGTTATTGACCATGATGGCAAAAAAAGCAATAGCTCTAGCAGAAGCGCCTGTTGGCCGTCGCGGAAAAAAATCGCGTCTGATGTGACCAATAGAGCGCCGCGAAGCGGCGCGCGCTCCCCTTCGCGTCGCTGCGCGGCGCTATCGCGTCCGGTGTGACTCCGGCGTTAGACTTAGACTTGGCTTTATTGATCCCTTTGGGATGGCACCCTTGGGGAAATTAAGCTTTTCAGCAGCTTACATAAGTATACATAATAAAAAATCTCAATGTGCATATACGTAATAAAAATCTCAATGTACAATAATAAAGAAGTACAACAACGTAAAGAAGAGCAAAGTCTGTATGGCGGTATCAAAACAGTTTTGGGTGTGTGATTGAATAATCTAGATACAAAAATATTTAATGCAGTAGTACATTTTATTTGTTTTTTACATTTTGCAGGTTATCTGCATTATTGACTTTTCATTCAGGGGATGCCTTCAAGTTCCCATGTCTCCTAATGTACACTAGAGGGCAGTATTTTCACTGCATGACAGTTTGTACTGTAACCTGTCAGGCTTAAAAAAAAGCATTTCATTAACCATTGAAGGACTATCAAAGAGAAGGATGTTTGAGAGTTTGGTCAAGGTTAGACTTGTTTTTGGAGATTATTCTGCCCAGAAACTGACCTTGTGATGATGACCATGACACAAGAACAGGGTGGCATCAGCAGCTGGTAAGTAGTGGATTGTTTTCTGTTGGGCTCAGGTGTGAAGATAGATAACTTTATGAAGTTTGCGCTTACACGAGATAAAGGAGTGTTCTGGCAGAGTTGGTGCATCTAAGCGCATGTGGCAGATTTTCCAACTTTTTTACCCGTGATATGACCATCAAATCCTGTGGGATCGGGCCTTTAATATGATAATATTGTGGTTTTCCATGTGTGATGTCATCCAAGTAATAACCTTAGAAGCTCTTTTTTATCTGGTTCATAATTGTACTTTTTTTTTCAGCTTTTTTTGTAGTAACATTTTTGTCAGTTGAGCTTTTTAACCAGTTTGGAAACCATATTTAAAGGCCTCGTGCGGTGAATATCGGGATTTTTCTTAAACTGCAATAAAACATTAGTATTTATGTCACAAATGAACCCCCGTATAATCATTTTGTCACCCGCGGCCCCGTGCACTCTCTTCAAGCGTTCAAAGATAGCACGGTCACTCAGATTTTTGGCAGCCACCAATAAGTAGGTCATAGGTCGTGTGACGTCAGGAACATACAGCTAGATCTGCTAGTGTTGTGATGACTTTCTGGGTATGGAATTACTTAACATAATAGAATTTGGACTGCCGTGGATTTGGGGATTCGAACGGGATAATGGTGAATAGGAGTGTGATATTTGGGTGCAGTAATGTGCCGAAGAAGGGGGTCTCCCTTCATGAATTTCCCGTTTCAATAAAGGAGAGGGGCGCTCCCCGGTCAGGGGGCGGCTTCGAGCCCTCCCCAGCCCTCCGGAGGAGGAACGCGGGGGGTGCACGGGCACCTGGCGGGCGCGCGCCGGACGGCTAGGGTGAGGCCACCGCGCCGCGCTGAGGGGGGTTTGCGGTTCAGAGGCCCCGGGCCGGGCATGGGGGGCGCCCGCAGCCGAGCCCGCACGAAGGGTTTTTACTCCCTCCCGGGGCCGTGAGGCCGGCAGGGGTGGCCTCCGCGTGGGGCGCAGGAGGACCCTGCCGGCCGTCCGGAAAGAGGATCCGCGCGGGGGTTGGTTGTGCGCGGACAAGGGAGGCCGAGAGGGCGGCGGGGGAGCGAGCCCACCCGTCGCCGCAGCAGCAGCACACCCTCGTCCCCGGGCGGGGGGGGCTCCTTTCGCCTCGGCCCTGGAGGAGGACTACAAAGGACGCTCCGCGGCAGCGGCGGCGCCTTTCCTTTTCCGGTAATGATCCTTCCGCAGGTTCACCTACGGAAACCTTGTTACGACTTTTACTTCCTCTAAATAGTCAAGTTTAATCGTCTTCTCTGCGCCATCGCTGTATGAGCTTTCACCATCGTCATCCGAAGCCCCTGTATCCTCAGATGAGGAAACCTCCGGTTCAAACGAACCGGTTCGGTACACCCTCTGAACCCTGTGTCGTTAAAATTCCCGTGTTTGATGAAGGCTCATCACCTTCATCCAAAGAAATATCCGCTAAATCGTGGTCTACGTCGCTTCTCAAACCGTCCGCCATTGTTGTTTACACTCTGGGATCCCTGAAGTGACCAGTCACCACCTATCACCCAAATTTGAAGCTGTGCACGACCATAAAATGATCAATAAAATCGCGCTGGATCATTTTAAGTGAATATTTTTATCAGATTCGTTTTCCAACTTCCATTGACTTTCTAAATTTAAAAAACAAATTTGCCACTGCACGAGGCCTTTAATAAACGAAAGTTCTACTGAGATTACTCTCGTTAATTTTAAGGATAATCAGTAACTTGAACGTTCTTTCTGTGGCGTTAATTCACATATAATTAACACCAACTCTTTTTCATAAGTTTGTCATGAAAATCATCTCTCAGTTTTTTGTTTATTTGTTCATATTTAAAGGCAAATATAAACATATGAAATACAAGGACAAAAAAACATGAATCCTTCAGGATCTGTGAAGACATGTATTATAAAGTTTATGTTACTTGCAGGAAATTCAGAATTAATAAAAATAATCATTTCGATACAACTCCACATGTCCTGCCATCAGTGTGACAGCGACAAATGTATAACATGGAACACCGTTCTGAAATACACAAAATGTTTTTTAAAATGTAATTAAAATGTTTTTCATCTTATTAGTTTGTCTGTTTTTCACCTGCACATGCAGATGTGAACAGAGGTGTGGAGGGGTACAATCATTTTTATTTAAAGACTTTCTATAGATTCTAGACAAAAACCGTTTTCCCTTTTACTGTAAAAGAACGTGACCATTAGGATTCCTTTGACTGAGTGGTTTTATTCGAACTTTTAGAGAAAATGTCACTGATGTGAAATTTAACAAAACTGTATGAACAAGAAAAATGTGGAACTGGAAAATGTAAAAATAATTTTAAGTGAAAACAATAAAGTTTGTTATTGAGTAGAGCAAAACGTAAAACTGGAAAAGTTCTGTATTCTTATCAGGAATATATGAAAATAAAACATTTGATGAGAATGTAGCAGGAAAAAAGTTCACATTAACTAATCAGAAAATGAAAGCTTTAATCTCACAGATGAATCTGTTCAGAAAGCTATTCCTGGCTTGAACCCAGCTCTGGTTCAAAGGACCATCATGGACTATAACTACAAAATTTTCTGAGCTCTCTGGGTTCTTCCAGTACCTGGAAATAAAGAAAAACCCATCAGTAAATTTAACGAACATGTTAACATGTAGTAAGAATTGTTCATTACCCAAGGGTATCTTGACTCTGATCCACCCACGTCCAGTTGTTGTTAATTCTTCTTAAACCAATCCAGTATCCGTGCCATTCGCCGTAGTAGTATTCTATTCTGCTTTTGATAAATGTCTGAAAATCAAAATGTGAAATAGAAACATTTCAAACCTTATGCAGTTTTTAAAAACATAGAACCAAATACATTTATTTTAACATTTTGTAGCTAACCTGTTCCTCTTGACTGCTGATAACCACCAGGTCAGAATTCTTGTTTTGACAAAACTGTCGACTTTCATCCCATGTTTTCCATGGAGCGCTTGAATTATCAAAACAATAGCAGCTTTCTTTAAAATGAATCCATTCTTTGGGACATGTCTGACAATCTGTAAGAATAGAGGAGAGGAAACAAAAATAAAAACATTTTACCTAATTGCTTAATTACTTAAAATTTAAATAATGTAAAGAAAAGCTACTTTGTCACTTTTCCTTCCTTCTTAGTCTGTCCTCCTGCTCCTGGTCGTGGACTGCACTTCTGCTTCATCATGACTGTGGACTTTATCATCACTTGTCCCTCAGCTTTATCTGAATGAACTCTTTTAGATACGTAGTTGTAGAAGCTAATCTTTTTTTAACTGTTCTGGTATCGCCTGTCCGTCCTGGGATAGGATCTGTCCTTCATGTGGGAATCCCTAAGGTTTCTTCTTTTTTCCTGACTCAGGTTTTTTAGGAGTTTTTCCTTACCGGGAGGGAGGGTCTAAGGGCAGGGATAACCAGTTTTATTTAGTCTGTTTAGTTTTTAACTATTGTTCATATTTTGAAGCCCAATGAGGCAAATTCCTTTGTGATTTTGGGCTATATAAATAAAATTGAATTGAATTGAATTAAAGTCACATGCCCATTTTGTACGTAGCTTCACAGATTAAACATTTACCTCCATCAGGACAGAAGAGATCTACTCGAAAAGTAGAATATTTGAAGATTGCTGCCTGGATCCTGTTGAGTTTGTCACTGTTGTTTCTCAGCTGCTCGATCTGCGTTTGTTGGATTGTCATGTTAACTGTCATCTCCTTGGTTTGGTTCTCAAAGAACTTCTTCTCCAAAGTCAGTTGCTCTTTGTTTGCTTCCACTTTAATGAGATTTTGCTGTTTTTCATTTGTTTCCATGGTGACTGCAACACAAATTATACAGAAAAGTCATTAATTAAATCAGACTTTTTTCAATGTCAGGAATTTTTTACTGAAACATCTCTAACTTTGTGACATGCATGTTCATAACGTTCTAAGATGCAGGAGTTGATTCCGTCTCACTGAACTGTAGCTGTTGGTAGCAAATTATGAACTAAGTTTGCTAAAAGGTTTTTCTCTTATTGTGATTAAGCAACATCTGTAAACTGTTGTTATATCACAAACATTTGGTTAAACATCTCTGTCATTAAGAATTCAGAAAAAAAAAAAAGTTTTAGTCTTTTTAAGTCAATAGGAAACCACAGCCCTATATAACCACATATATTTAAAATGTAATGACTTCATCTTAAACACTTTAAAAACTAAACTTCCTCTTTTTTTCTATTTTCAAGTTCAAACTAAGCCAGTTACACACTCTTGACTGTTGGTGCAAAATAGTCCATGTTGAAAATTACAGTAAAATAACTATTTTGTTTTAACTTACAATAACAGATGATGATGATGATGCTGAGACACAGGAAGAAACAGATTATCCCCAAAGACACCAGCAGGACATGAAACTTTCTGCTGGATGCTTGGACTTCTGCTTGATTTAAGAAAATACAACCAAAATTAACAATAATAGGGAAATAGTTTTGTTTGGAAAGGTCACAGTTCATAAATCAAAGAATACAAAGTTTATTGACTAAAAACATATAGTTTTGAATTATCATCCACTGTGAGATAAAAGTGTTCTGGATCTGCTGCTGGCTCTACTACACAGTGGTTTACAGAACTTGCTGGAAGTTTCATAGAGTTTGTGTATGAAAAGATCTAAATGACCCAACCAGAAAAGTAAATAATCTTTACACATTCACAAATTTTTGTTCTGTGTTTACTTGATTTTTTTGAGGACAAGTTATTTATGGTCTTGCGACACATCAGTAAAAAGAAAAGAAAAAGGAGCTTGAATGCATTTGATGCTGAGAATAATCCATCTGATCATGTGCAATCCTACTCATGATGAACTTCTCTTTTGCCAATTGACTCTTGGTTTATTCAGAAGTCTTGTCTTCATTTTCTTTTAGTCATGTAATCTGTTTAGTTTAATTTTGCTCCATGGTTTTGTTGTTCATACTCACTTGTTTTTATTATTTTTGTACATTCATCCTTCTTTTGATTTTCTTCCACAAGACAATTTTCTTCTTAAACAACTCCTGACAAAAGTTTTACTTGTTAATTTGGGAAATTGTGATAAATATTTAAAAAACATTATTTTTATAGTGCTTCTGCTGCAGATTTTAATGTTATGTCAAGAAAAAGAGTTGAATAATTAAATCTGAATCAAAAACCAACTCTTCACTCAAGTAAACTGCAGACCAGAATAACCGTTTGTTAAATTATAGTAGAACTTCTCCAAACACACTAACCACACATTTGTTTAATCTGTTGGTCACGATAACCCATAACTGAAAGAGTAAAAAAAAAAAAATGACTTAGTTTGTTACGACCCCTGGCCGTGTGTGTGCTTTGTTTGTTTTATCTGTTTCACCATGCAGCTCCTGCAGAAGTCCAGCTCCTCCACTGCTGCTGACTCCGCCCCCTTCCTGCAGAGCTGATTGAGGCACACTCCCAGCCAATTCCTGAGCTGGGAGGGAAGCTTAAAAGAAGCCAGGAAGCTCTGCTCCAGTGGCGGCTGAATTCCTGAGTGGGGAATTAGTTTCTCAGCCTGCCCCTGCTGTCTGCCTGGCCCAAGCCTGCTAGCTCCTGGTTTCCTCCTCTTTAGTTTGTTCTATTTGGTAATTTTGCTCTGGTGGTTTCTTTAGTTTGTTTTGGTGTGATACTTATGTTTGACTGTTTGGTGTTGCTGTAAAGCTTGAGAACCTAAGTTGCTATTAGTATTCATTCATTTGGCTTTTTGTGGTTTGTTTTATCTTATGTTTTGACACCCGTCACTCTATTAAACACTGTGTCTCATTCTTACCCCTGCCCGGTTATTTAATTATTTCTTTNCTCCTTCCCAAGGAGGGACGTAACACTGTGTTACTGATTATTTAGGGCTGTCGCATGTATTTTTTCCTTGCCTGGACAGTCTTGAATGGAAAAGGGAGATAAAATTCATAACATAGAATAAAACAATGAAACTAAGATATACGTGAAGGCACTGTGTTCGTATTAATACGTTTATCTTTTTCCACATTATTTTATCTAATTTTGTTTTCAATGCCTCCTCCTGTGTGTCACCATTTGACATGTGTGGATGTCATTGCTGCATTGTAGGCTATATCTGTAACATTTGGCATTTCAATAAAAGTAACAAAATTATGTTGACTGAATGTGTCACCATCATGTCCACGATCACAAACAAAGACTTGGACTCAGACTTGCAACATAACAAGGGGGTGCATTTATCCCCTGGTCATTTCAGCTGGCTGCCGAGAATCGCATCCACTCCGCAATTTAAGCGAATACAGGTGTAGAAATTTGTATTTGACTTGAAAAATAACTAGTTATTTAAAATAACTCTGAAATATGCAAATAAAATAAGTCATTATTATGACAAAACACATGTAGTTTAATTGTGATTATGAGATGATCACCAATGTAGAAAGAAGCGTCCTCTTCTTTCTTTCCCCCTGAGATGCAGACACTTCACATGTACAAACCCTCTTTATTTTGTGGTAAATAGCAAAAACAGCAGAAGAACACTTTTAAAAAGTTGTTTTTAATCTATATTTAATTTTATTAGCAGGTCTACCCTCATTTAATGTCCTAATTCCGTCTTGTGCTCAAGCCCTCCCTTTATTTCTCTAAAACA
>NW_023418151.1:2097-9631 GCF_002922805.2 Oryzias melastigma | reverse complement strand
AGCCTCTTCCTGCTGGTCCAGTGTGACCACCATGGGGTAAATACACATTTCAAGAACCTGGGTTGACTGCATTGTTGAATTCACATCACAAACTTGTTTATCTGTAGCTTTAAAGGGTTAAATCCAGGAGACTCAACTAGTTAAAGAGAAACCTTGAGACAAAAAAGAGAAAAACAGCCCCCTACTTCATTAGGAACAAATGAAATTGCTTATCGCTCCTACAGTTACTGTGTCATTCACTCGGCTGCATTCGGGGGATTAATCAGCAGCATAATGACGCTACATTTTTCCACAATTATCATTCATACGTTTTGTGCTAATTGGACGTCTTCTTTCACAGATGAATTAAGGTGCCTTTGTAATTTCTCTGAAAATGAATGTGGGCAAATATGAGCATTAGTCAAATCCATGCAATAGTGAAACAACTGCTGCTGATGATCACACAACAAAGAAGAGCGGAGACGGAGAGAGACAAACGAGAGGATCATTTCAGTGAAAAACTCCACATCAGTTTTGGTATTAATAGGAATTTATGAGGGGAGTGGCACACAATTCTTGAAGATTGAGTGGCTGAAGTTAAAAAAAAAAAAGTACGACTATTCAGTTTATTGTAAATTCTCCTTTCATAATTAACAGTTTTTAAAGACACTAATAAAAATGTGTTTTTTTATGTTTTAATATGTTCTTGTAGAATTTTTTAAACTAGCTTTAAGCTAGCAGGGCAAAGTGTAAACAAAGGCTATGTCCGAATTCCTTCACTACTCGCTGTAAAGTATATTGCATTCGGCATTTTGTTGTGCTGTCCAAATCTACAATTCCAAAATTTTGTGCTCTAGAAATTTCCCAGAATTCTTTGCAAAAAACAGTGTGCATCGATGCTAACTTGATAGCTGAAATTAAACCACAATGCATTGCGTTTTAACAATTTCTGTGGAAAAAATTAAATTTTTTAAATGAACAATCAACATTTTCATCTTAAGAACACATGATTCATACATAGAGGTTGTAAAATGTTCATGTTGATCAGATGTACTATATAGTTTTTAGTAGTTATGGATTAGGGAGGGAATTCAGAACTAGCCAAAGTGTTGATGGAAAATTGGCCGAGCTACATTCTGTACCACAATTCAAGAGGTGCATTTCTAATGAGCTCCTCAGATAGTTCACATGTCTGAAAAACTATAAATGTAGAATTATTTAGTGCCCTGGATTTTAAAAGCAATTCGGACACCATGCTCACTACTTTACTTTTTCTTTCTAAATGGCGTTTATGACGTCTTTTATTTCATAAAGTGAAAATCCACTATGTTCTGATGACGAAAAAGTGGATGGTTTATTAAAAAAAATGACATTTAAACACTTTTTTTGTTGTTGTTTAGCAAAAATTGTTAAAACACAATGCATTGTGATCCATATTCACTATTATAGGCTGTCCAAATTCCTGCCCTTACCCCTAACTACTAAAAAACTATTTAGTGCAGGACAATAAAGTGCCTTGGATTTTATTTGGACATCATTATCATTCTACTTTTTTTTTTCTTTCACAACTGCGGACATGACACCCCCAATTTTACAAAGTGAAAACATAATTAATGCAAACATTTTATGATGTCTAATTAAAAATCCACTATGTTTTAATGACGAAAACTTGGATGGTGTATTAATTTTTTTTTTTATTTCTGTTTTTTTTTTGCAAAAAATGTTCTAACAATGCATTGTGGTCTATATTCGCTAATGTAGTGAGAATCGATGCAAACTGTTTTTTGAAAGAGACTTATAAAAAATTTCTAGTGAACTTGATGTTAGAATTGTAGATTCCAGCACTAGAAAACGGCGAACACACTAAATTGTGAGTAGGGAAGGAATTTGTACAAAATATATCTTTAAAAAAACATTTTGGCTAAAAACTGCCCAATTAAGACTATTTTACAAATGTATTGTTGGTGTGGGACTTTAACATTTTCTTAGTGGTAGAAAAAATAAAAGAAGAAGTCATAAGAACCCACAAGAAACCTGATCAAAGCCTAATAAAAACTTCTTTGTTGTAAACTTTTTCCAATACCCTCCAATCCATTTCTACATGTGAAAATTGCATGTCATTCTCCTAATGGCCCTAGGTGCTTCTTGATAAAGGAAGACTTTGCCTAATGCTTCCATAAATGTGTTAGGCAAAGTCCAGCAGGATGTAATTGCACCTAATATATTTACAAAGGATTGATTTTCCTCCCTCGACCCACCCACCAGGCAGCAACAAGCTGCAGTCAGTTCATCCAGGTCACTGTAGATGAGTTCTGTGTCCACTTTGTCCTCGCTGCACAGAGCAACAAGGCTAAGCCGCGGAAAGTATTGGAGCGGGGCTTAATGAAGTAATTAGTCAGTAGCCATGACGATCCTGGGAGACTAATACCTGTGACCTCTTGGTCCCGGATTCTGACACGTCTCTGGAGAATACAGGAAAAGATGGCTGCAAGTACAGTCTGCTCTGTTCTTTCCTTAGAGTTTAAGTTTCTTGTAAAGAAACTCCCAATTTTGTCTGCGTTGCTTAACTGCTTTCCCCAGATTCAATTTGAACAAACTTACCTGTTTATTTAAAAAAAGTTCAAATTAGAACAAAGGCAGCTTGGAGAATAAAAGGGATGCAGAATGCATTACACAATATTTTTTCCTTTTTTTTTATTAGGTTATGTGACTGGAGGCTTCATTAATCACCACCTCGACAGCCTCTGCCAAGGGGAACTAACTACATTTGGCCCAATTAAGCGCTTTAGAGACAATAGGAATAGCACAAGTTGTGCCTTTATGCCAGGAGCCAAGAGTTGCCTCCCTGTCATTACCTCTAGAAAGGGAAAAATTAACCCCTACCAGCTTCCCTGCTTTCTTCCATTGATCCGAGGCTTTTGTGGTGTCCCTGGAGCGTGGCAGACAATTACAGATATTATTACATCTGCATTGATTCTTTTAAAGAGAGCCGAGTGTCTCCAAGCAATTAAAAAAAATTACACTTTGGAAGTGGGCCAATTAAAATGCCCCTAGCCAGGAGGGGTGGTAGTGGTGTTGGTGCGAATGGATGGAAACACCTGACTGTCAGAATGTTGTGCGTTTTAATTTCTCTGACGCAGATGTTTACAACATTTAAAAGAAAAGAGCAACAAAAATAAGCTTTCTAACAGAAAATAAGAAATAATCATTAATAACTTTCGTGTTATGGGCTACAGTAGGTATTAACTTATACAAACTTTAAGGAGATATGAACAAAATTGATCATATTTAGAATTTTCTGCAGGTTTTTGAACAATAAATGAGCAATGTGCTGATCATTTGATAGTCAGATCCCCATTTTCAGTCATGTTTCATTAACTAATATTAATTTATTCATACAGGAATACCTGAAACTTCCCCTAATGTTTACAATCTCGTCTATAAAATTATCAGAAAATATTGAAATAACTGCAAGAGATCTTGGATTACACAAATAATGTCGCATACACAGACTCTGCACTCATTAATCTTATATTATTGTGGTTATGCCACATATCTCAGTAAACGAGACATTTAAAAAATGCCTGACATTATTGTATCTGTCTGTACTGATACACCTTTTTTTCATGACAAAAATACAGATTATGATCAGTTCATAGATTATCCACATATGTGCAGAAAATTAATGTCTCTAAGGTGAAACAAAACACAGAAAAATTTAAGCATGCTTAAATAATGTGTTTTTAAAGTTTCTGTCATGATTTCAACAGACGCTTTTTAACTTTGGGTTTCACTGAAGCATCAGATCTATAACTTATAGAAACCCTGAAGTGGAAATCACACCAACAAGTGGAAACATTTTTGGAAATAATTTCCAGAGAGCAAAATAAAATGCTAAAGAAATATTTGCAATAAAAGGTAGGGACTATGGGATATCTCTGACTGGATAAGGACGTTTGAATTTTTTCACGTGTCTTCTTACTAATACAAGTTTTATGATTTGTAAGGAGCAAATCCAGAATCAATTCATGTCAAATACATTTCTGTTAAATCGGCGATGTCCTTTAGTAGTTACCGATTCGGTTTCAACATAAAAAAAATGTTTTAGAATAGAAAAGTAATTTTCAAAAATCACTGATTGAATGACATTTGGCATAAAGTGAAACTGGAAATGCTCTGTACTAATTATTACTATTCTTAATATGCAAACATTGAAGACAATTTTTAATAAAATTCAAACGTCATTATCAAATCCGCCAATGTGCCTACTTTTTATACAGTTTCTTGTGGTGTTTTGTTTTTAATATTTCATTGTAATTTATGGAAATTACTTTTGATTTCCGAAATTTGTCATTAATTCGTTTAATTTTTTTGAAATATGTTTAGGCTTCTGGAATTTTTCTTACATCAATTTATTAATAATTTTAATCAAACTTTTGAGCTGTAATTAATCACAATTAATCACAAAGTGAATTGTCTATGACAATAATTAGCTTTTTAAAAAAATAGGCCAGAGAGAACATTTTTCCTTTATTTTTATTGTTGGAGTTTTTTAAATCGATATCCCAGAAGTGCAATATTTGTGCAAAAAACAGAACTGTAAGGACTTTTATGTCTGAAGTGTTAATTCGACTAAACAAAGATTGTTTTTATGGACTTTAAAGGAACTTATACTATTTTCTGGTGAATACTCGAATTTGATTGGCTGCTGGGTGTGGATGCAAACTTAAAAAACCCAAACATAACCCAAATGTTTTATATCACTGCACTGGTTTCTTTGAAACAAACTTTTCTTCATCTTCTGAACTTTCTCTCTGAACTGATACCTTATTTAACCTATCATGACGATCAGCATTTACATCGCTTTCCTTTGCTGCTGCAGTCAAGTCGTGTTACCTTAACAACGGGCCGTATTAAAATAGTCCAATTTTTGTGAAAAAAAAACTATCAAAACAAGAAAAATAATAAGAACAAAGTACTAAAAATGAGTGAATATTTATGTCTTTTATAAGTGACCATTGTATAAGTGGGATAATCCCCGACGAAGTGTGCATTATCAGTAATTAATGCACGCCGTGGAAACCTGAACGACACAAAGTGACAATTTACTTTAATAAATATATTTTTTTTAATTAATCGTTTGCTATTGTTAGTTTTTTAATTACTTGCTTTGATATTTGAATTGATGTTTAACACGTTTTTGCACTGAGTGATTTATAGCTGTGATTTGCACTTTAGAGCCACCGTACGAACTAAAAATTCTTACCTGTTGTTTGACGGTTATACCCCATTCTTATCTTTTAATTTCTCTTTTCCAGACTCACTTCCTTTATGTCTTCCTGTACTAAAAATGAGTAAATATTTATAAGTGACCATTGTATACGTGGGATAATGCCCGACAAAGTGTGCATTATCAGTAATTAATGCACGCCGTGGAAACCTGAACGACACAAAGTGACATTAATTTGCTTTAATATTTTTTTTAATTAATTGTGTGTGTTATTGTTAGTTTTTTAATTACTTGCTTTGCTATTTGAATTGATGTTTTACACGTTTTTGCACTGAGTTATTTATAGCTGTGATTTGCCCTTCAGGGCCACCGTACAAACTAAAAATTCCTACCTGTTGTTTGACGGTTATACCCCATTCTTATCTTTTAGTTTCTCTTTTCCAGACTTCCTTAATGTCTTCTTGTACTAAAAAAAGCCTCGACCGCTGGTTTGCTCCATCTCCTGGCCTTCACCATCATCTGACCAGGCCTCCTGAACACACAGAGTGCTAATTGGACTCACACTTAGCAGAAAGACCAGCAGTGAAGTGATAACAGATCAGTGTGGTGCAAAAAAAGAAAGCTCACAGCGTTCTCATTGTTTTCTTACTCTGCAATTAGAACTAGCGGAATTAATGCAAGCTATTACTCTGTTTGATATTTCACAAAAAAAACACTAGAACTAAAAGCCTTACACTTTTACTTTTCTAATTTCTTCCAGTTTTGAGCTGAGCAGTTGAGCTTCGGGATTATTCAAACAAGCGTTTGAAGCAGTAAACAATACCCCCCCCGAATAACAATAAAAGCCACCTTTCCAGAGACACCCAGACACTCGGAAAAAGAAAGGTTGCGGTTTGAATAAACAGCATTTGGCGCCTGAAGAAAAGTACAATCACACTCTGAGCTGCAGACGCTTTATCACACGACACGCTGTGTTCGTGTTTGAAGTGAGAATCGGGGTTTCTTTAATCCGTGGAGCATTCAAACACATTTATTTCTCTCGGATTAAAAACAGTAACAAAACGAGACTGTTATAAAAAAAACAAACAGCTCCCAGACAAATGGCGAGGAACTCGACTTACGGTTAAGCTCCTCCAAACATTGTTGTGCGTTTTATTAGCTGAAACACATTATAATTGTTTATCTATTGGGTTAAAAAAAAAAAAAAAAAACAGAGCCAGGCTTTCCCCGTGGATTACAGAGGTGGAGAGATTCAGGGGTGGCTCCGGTGTAATCCGCTCGCTTCTTTTCCAACAACAATAACCTCCGGAAGATACGGAAGAAAGATTCCTCAACACCTGCAGAACATGAGGCCTTTGATTCAAGAGAAACTTGTGGCTCTTTACAAAATTTGACTTTTTTAGGAATCTTTTTGATACCTAAATATATTAAAATCCAAATTTGAGGGATTTCTAAAGATTTTACCTCAAACTTTAAGATTTCCAAATGTTTTTAACAAAACTAAAAACTTTCTCCAAATCCGAGAAAAACTTGCGGAAATCATGAGACCTGACTCTCCTGACAGTCAACTCGATGACACGCTTTTGGAAGAGTCTGAATGTGCTGAAATGTAAAAAGCTGGATGCATGCGAGCCCAAAGGGGAAGCTGAGTTCTACACGGGTCAAAGAGAGGAAGACTATAGAGCGGAGATAAACGGAGGGAGGGATTCTCATGCGAATTGCTGAACGGTGGACACACCATGCCACTTGCATTATAGTCTCTGTTCCATCACGGTGCAATGCAAAGAGGCCCCCCGTTTATTCAGAATGCACCCCGGAGCTTTGGGTCGACTTGAGGAGCCAATCAGGAAGAAGCAAAAAATAAACATAAAACTTGGCTGAACAGCAGAAAAACACACAAAAATGTATGGAAACATGATCGAAACTCTTCTTTATGTCGTATACTTCACTCTCTACAAGTATTTTATTAAAAAAAAAAAACAATGAAATTCATGCAACAAACCAATCATATATATCTCCTTTGCTTTAAAATTCCTAATAATTAAGTATTTTTGTAAGTATAAATGAATATCTGGCTTCATTTTTATAAGGTAATCCAGTCATGAATGCACTTTAACGCCTAAATGCTTTAATTTATTCCCAGGTATGAAAAAATATATTTTTGCTTTTAAGTAAATGCTACAATTACGTAATTTTATAGCTTATTTGGTTTGTCGCATATTTGAGACAACGGGCATTAAGGGGTTAAACTGTAAAAATTCCTCAAATTTTCACATCAGCTGATGAGAAATTAAACATACAAGGTGTTCACCGTGACTACTTTGA